>NC_091220.1:16463699-16673699 GCF_040958095.1 Procambarus clarkii | reverse complement strand
CGTTGAACACATATTGTTGAACAAAGAAAGGCTATGCATGAACACGGCAGCCCTCATGTTTTTTATCTTTTGTCCTATTAAAAACAAAACTTCAAACGGGCGGAAATAATTGATATATTGGAAGTATGTACCCCCCCCCCCCCATGACCCTCCCCCCCCCTCTCAGGACCCACTCCCCCCCCATGATCCCCCCTCCCACAGAACCCACTACCCCTCCCCCCTAACTCCCTACATGACCCCTTCCACCTCAATAAGCCTCTCCCCCTCCCCCTCCCCCCTCCATGGCCTCCCTCCCTCCCTATGATCCTGTCCCTCTCCTTCCCATGATCCTTTCCCATCCCCCACAACTGACCTGCTGCCCCCATGAACCAGCTCTCTCGCTCCCATGACTTTTCCACCCTTTTCTGTGACCTACTCCCCCCCCCTATTCCCTCTCCCAGCGTACTTTCCCTCTATTGTTTCCATCATGGCGCCTGTTGCTTACTGTTGAACACCTGTTATCAGTGTCCCCGTTGCGCCATCGTCCTGTTGAGAGTACTGTTGACCAGACCACACACTAGAAGGTGAAGGGACGACGACGTTTCGGTCCGTCTTGGACCATTCTCAAGTCGATTGTGATTAGTTGAGAATACTAATCAACGCGTGAACAACTATCCCATATGGACCTGTCGTACCGTTGGCTCACCGTTGATGGCGTCTGTTTACCGTTACAGTGTCGCACCTAGACGGCCCGCAGCTGCGGCTGCGGCAGGTCAGCAGGACCCACATGGGCGCCTACCTCTGTATCGCCTCCAACGGTGTCCCTCCCTCCGTCAGCAAGAGGATCACCCTCGACGTCGAGTGTAAGTAGTAGTGGTGGTTGTAGATACTGGGTCGAGATGGGTTGTGGGGTTGACCTATACACTAACCCCCTTCCTCCCTCTCTCTCACCCCTCACAGTTGCGCCTCAGATGCATGTGCCCAATCAGCTTGTAGGGTCGCCGGTGAGCACGGAGGTCCACCTCGAGTGCTTCGTGGAGGCTCACCCTCGAGCCATCACCTACTGGGAGTACCGGGACGCTATGGTGATGAACACCACACGTGTCACCACACACACACTCGAGGACAACTACAAGATCCATATGGTGCTTGATATTCGAGGTATGGTGACTACCATGTATGGTGACTACCATGTATGGTGACTACCATGTATGGTGGGGCTTGATATTACAGGTGTGTATGGTGACTATCATGTATGGTGACTACCATGTATGGTGGGGCTTGATATTACAGGTGTGTATGGTGACTATCATGTATGGTGACTACCATGTATGGTGAGGCTTGATATTACAGGTGTGTATGGTGACTATCATGTATGGTGACTACCATGTATGGTGAGGCTTGATATTACAGGTGTGTATGGTGACTACCATGTATGGTGAGGCTTGATATTACAGGTGTGTATGGTGACTATCATGTATGGTGACTACCATGTATGGTGGGGCTTGATATTACAGGTGTGTATGGTGACTACCATGTATGGTGACTACCATGTATGGTGAGGCTTGATATTACAGGTGTGTATGGTGACTACCATGTATGGTGAGGCTTGATATTACAGGTGTGTATGGTGACTATCATGTATGGTGACTACCATGTATGGTGGGGCTTGATATTACAGGTGTGTATGGTGACTACCATGTATGGTGACTACCATGTATGGTGAGGCTTGATATTACAGGTGTGTATGGTGACTATCATGTATGGTGACTATCATGTATGAAGCATGGATCACACACACGAGTGTCTTGAGGTGGCGTTGGGTCTATATATATTGGTATCTATTAATGGAAATGTTTGTACAAGACTGGGGACCAGAGGCTTGTGGCTAGCCTCACCCAATTTTTTACTGTAATTGCTGTGGTGTATGGGCCCCAAATTGGGTGAGTTTGAGACAGACTGAGCCACTAACAGACACAGAGACAGAGAGACAGAAACAGGGCCAGAGAGAGACAGAGATTGGGTGTGTCGTCTAGTATCCTATTAATGTTACTCACAAATTTCTTGGCGCAAATATGTCACTTTAAATTGGCGCGCGGCCAACTGTCAGCGGGGCGGAGCCTGAGGGGAGGGGCAGCTCTCGTACCGGCTGCCTCGCCTTATTGACGTACCGGGCACACTGTTCCCTGTCATCTACAAGCGTCAGTTTTCCATTGCTCCTTTTTCCTCTTCCCGAATTGCGTAGTTCCTCTTCCACGTGAAAGGTACGACAAGAGGCATTACCCAATTGTGTGGGTAATTCACAGGAAGCTTCAATAGGAAGAATTCAGAAAGGAACGCAGGACTTGGGACGTGAGCTACCGCACTCCATGACGCCTTGACAACATTTGACCAATTGCATGTCGGCTCGCTAACGCATGACGTCATAGGCCTATTGGTCGTTTCAGATTAGGTGAACAGTTAGCGTGGTTGAGTGTCGAATGACCAGAGCTACGCCAGGTGCTGTCTGACATGACTTAACAAGCCATCATTGAGACCAATCTTTACACAAAATTATCAATGTTAACTTTTGGCCAGTCCTAACTACTGAAACACGGCATGGACAGTGAAGTGTGTGTGTGTGTGTGTGTGTGTGTGTGTGTGTGTGTGTGTGTGTGTGTGTGTGTGTGTGTGCGCGTGTGTGTGTGTGTGGAGCAGGATAATGAGCAGTACCTCTCCACAGACCTCCAGGACGGGGACTTCGGTATGTACAAGTGTATCTCCAAGAACTCCATCGCTGAGACAGACGGCTCCATCACCCTCAATAGTAAGTCATTTGTTTATGAAAACGTTTAGTAATCTGTATAAAACAATTTCTTTGCCTGTTTGCCTATCCAAGGTTGGATCAATGGACCCCATTGCTCCCTCTCAAAGAGAATTGGCTCCCATTGAGACCCCCTTTAAGCCTCTGGAAATGAAATAGTGGACACGGAGTCCATAGAGTTTCATCATCTGTTATACATGTAAAAGGTATGATCTGATGGTAGATTCCCATCATGGGTGTTCCCAGCACTTACCTGTTGCCACTGTTGATGATAGCAACCATGCCACACAACACACCAGGTCACAGTTGGTTAGGTTCACGTTTGTTCCCTCAAATATAAAAGTGTATAACCACACCCTGGCCAACATTACATTTTCTTCATGACAATATTGTCATCCTTTCTTGTACCAACACGAGACAGTAGCCATGTTGACTGTCTCGTTGTGGCGACTATAGAGACAAACTACAGTTCCCAGCATGTAGTGACCCTGTAGTACACACACACACACACACACACACACACACACACACACACACACACACACACACACACACACACACACACACACACACACACACACACACACCCTTGACCTGACGTAGCCAAGACTGCAGTAATCATGAGGTCACCACAAGGGCAGAATCTTTCCATGTTACCAATTACTTCCTCCCAGCACCAGGTGAGAACCGTTGAATTAATCAACTTCTCCCTGATGAGGCATCTGGCAAGATATTATGTGAGCAAGATGAGGAAGATTGGGTTATGAGGCTTGTCATAGGAGCGGACCAAGGGGGTATTTTTTGACCATTTCTTAAAGGTTCCAACACTAATTGTTGAAGGTGTGATGTGTGGTGGTTATGGTGGCTGTGTGGTGGTTATGGTGGTTGTGTGGTGGTTATGGTGGTTGTGTGGTGGTCATGGTGGTTGTGTGGTGGTTATGGTGGTTGTGTGGTGGTTATGGTGGTTGTGTGGTGGTTATGGTGGTTGTGTGGTGGTTATGGTGGTTGTGTGGTGGTTATGGTGGCTGTGTGGTGGTTATGGTGGTTGTGTGGTGGTCATGGTGGTTGTGTGGTGGTCATGGTGGCTGTGTGGTGGTTATGGTGGCTGTGTGGTGGTCATGGTGGCTGTGTGGTGGTTATGGTGGTTGTGTGGTGGTCATGGTGGCTGTGTGGTGGTCATGGTGGCTGTGTGGTGGTCATGGTGGCTGTGTGGTGGTTATGGTGGTTGTGTGGTGGTCATGGTGGTTGTGTGGTGGTTATGGTGGCTGTGTGGTGGTTATGGTGGTTGTGTGGTGGTTATGGTGGCTGTGTGGTGGTTATGGTGGCTGTGTGGTGGTTATGGTGGTTGTGTGGTGGTTATGGTGGTTGTGTGGTGGTTATGGTGGCTGTGTGGTGGTCATGGTGGCTGTAGAGGAAGGCGGGTACACTACAGTAATGATCTTACCGAGTTCCTCTCTCACTTACAGAGACGTTCAGGACAACCTCGGCCCCGCAGACCAAGTCCCATCACCCTGCAGTAGACGGTACTGTCACCCACCCCTAGTGTTGCTGTCACCGCCTTGTCATGCTGCTGTCACGTCCCTGTTATGCTACTGTCACGGCTTTGTCATATTACTTTCACGTTCCTGTCATATTACTGTCACTTGTATCATGCCCGTCACATTCTGATAGTCTACCGTCACTCCCCTACAGAGGACGACCCGACCTACTGGAGCCCAGAGCGCCAAGACAGGAAGGACTCCAAGAGAAAGCTGGAGGAGGAGAAGGAAACGAAGCAGCGGCTGGAGGAGGAGCAGACCAGGAGACGGGCGCAGGAGCGGAGGCGGAACCAGGAGCTGGAGCGTCAGAGGCTGGAACACGACTATAACAGGAACCACATTAACAACCAGGTCACCAGGGTCACCAACGCCCCAGGTGAGGTCACTCCGGTTATCCTGCTTGGCTCTTTACTTTTCCCCCCCCCCTCCCCGCTCAGCTCGTTGTCGCCGTGTGGGGGCTTAGTGGGCGGCTGTCGGAGTGTGATGCTCCTTGGGACAGTCCTCTGTCCTTTTCTAGCCTTGTGCTCCTGCTGCCGTCCTCTCCGATTCTGCTGGGCATCTTTTCCTTTTCCTTCTGTTTCGTTTTTCTCCCCCTCTTCTCCTATCTGCTTGCTGTTTCCTGCCGACCTTTTGCTCGTTCTGGTTCTTCCCTTGGACTTCTTCTATTTTGACGCCCGGGTGCTTGAGGAGGCATGCTCTTGCACCCGTAGAACTGTAGTACCCGACGTTGAGAGCGAGGGGAACCTTTTATTGTCAATCCCCATTTCGTCACTGAACCCGATCTCGACGGACTGTCGGTTTCTTAATGTGGCGTTTGTGGGGCGTATACTCACGACGCACCCCTAGGAGGCCCCGGCAAGATCGGCGATAGCTTCTTGTTGGGTGTCCTGCCTATAATTGTGGCTCCATGGTGGGTGTGGGGGCACATTCGTGAATGAATTCTTCTTTTCGTAATGATGATAAACCCTGTTTTGGCTGCTTCTGGTTTACCTTCTCAGGCTCGTGGGGTGGGCGACCAAGCCCCCGAGTCGGTCCGTGTTGGAAGACCGGGCTCTGTAGCCTCCGCTGCATTGGGCCCCGACCTTGCTCCTCCTTTGGCCTCTCTGACTCCTTCCCCTGGCTCCCCTCCCTCCTCTGTGGTTGGGTCGAGCCCCATGCCCCCAGTGGTGACTACCTCGTCCCCTGGCGCGGCTCCTTCTCTAGTTGTAACTACTGCGCCTTTTACCCCCTCTCTCTCTGGGGGTTCTCACTGCCGTCCTCGTCACGGCCGCCCTCGCTCGATTCCTTCCAGTTCTGCTACCTATCAAGCCTTGTTTGGTCCCGCTTCGTGGGCCAAATATTTTGATCTCCTCCCTCTTGATTCTGCGCCTCCTGACGATTTCTCCCTCCATCGACATCTCGTTGATTCCGTGGATGCCTCCATTACTTTCAACCCCACTCGTCTTGGTACACGTGTCGTTGCTGCTCCTTCTCAGGATGCTGCTTCCCGCTTGGCTGCCTTATCCTGCCTTGGCGAGACCCCTGTTCGGGTTTCGAAGAATGCTCAGTTGAATGCCAGTGTTGGCACTATTTTGCTCCCGCCCCATGTTGCGAACGGTGTTCGGGACCTGCGCGACTGCCACGACGATATTCGTCATATCCTTGCTGCCCAGGGCCATTCTATTCTCCAGGTGGACACGTTTACTCGTCCCCCTCGTGGTAGTCGCCGTCAACCCCTCCGGGTTGTGAAGATTACCTTTGATGGTAGGACCCTTCCTCCCTCTGTCATTCTTGCTGGTGCCAGGTGCTCTGTCCAGGAGTACATTCCTTCTCCTCGGCTCTGCAACAAGTGCTGGAGGTTTGGGCATGGTGCCCTCCGCTGCTCCGGGACTGCTCTCTCTGTCCTTTGTGTGGTGGCAAAGGTCACTCTAAGTCGGAGTGCACTTCTCCCCAGGCTCGTTGCCTCAACTGCGGTGAGGCCCATCCTACCTTCTCCCGTGCGTGTGTCCATTACAAGCTTGAGGCAGCCGTCCTCAACTTGAAGCACCGGGAGCGTTTATCTTTTCCTGAGGCGAGACGCCAGGTTCGCCGGCTCCCGCCTTATGCTAATATCTCTTATGCTCGCGTGTTGCGCTCTTCCTCTCCTCGTCCTTCCCGCCTTCCTCAGACTCACAACCGTTTCCGGGCCTTGGACCCTGATGCGCCCACTGCCCCCTCCTCTGTTCCTTTGGGTTCTCTCCTGAAGGATCCTCCTCCTGGTCCTCTGTCTGGGGTTCCCCTTCCTTCTACCCGGTCTGTCGTGTTTCCTGTGTCTTCTTCCTCGTCTCCCTCCGTTCCTCCTTCCCCTCCGTCTCTTGACTCTCCCCGCCGCCTGTCGGTGTGGGCTGATGTCCATCGCTCTCCAAACGGCCGTCATGTGTGCTCTCATTCAGCTTCTCCTGTTGAGATGCTAGGATCCGTTGCCCAGTACGTGGTTGCTGGAACACCTGTCTCTTCACGTCAGAAGCGTAAGCCTGGCTCCTCTCCTTCCTCCTTCCCGGCGGGTAAGAAGGTTTCGCTTTCTTCCTCGGCCCCTACTTCTGCCTCTCTCACTCCTTCCCCTCCCATTTCGGTGGTTGCGCCCCCTGTTCCTGCTATGGAGGTTTCTTTAGCCCCCGCTTCCCTCTCAGTTGCTGCCCTTGCTGAGGTACGCTCCCCTCTTTCTACCCCTCCTCTTCCTGCTGCTGTCCTTGCCTGCTCCTCTCCATTGTCTCCTCCTCTTCCTCCTCCTCCTCCGGACCCCGCCCGCCCACCTCTGATCTGTTCTCCCGTTTCCTTCCCTCCGTCTTTGCTCAGTTTACCCATGCCCCCTAACCCTGACTTTGCTGACCCTGATATTCTTTAACGTGCTCTGTTGCTCTTTCGCCTTTGTTTCTTCCTTGTTCTCTGTTCTTGTCCTTTCTCTTCTCGTCGTTGTCCATTCTTTAATGGAACGTTCGAGGTTATTACGCTAATTTCCTCGAACTCCAACTTCTGATTTCGCGGTTTTCGCCCCTTTGTGTCTGTCTCCAGGAGCCGATGCTTGGTGCTCGTCCTGGTCGTTTTCGTGGCTATTCCTTTCTCTCCCCCCCCCCAGCTGTTGCTGGGGCTTCTAATTCTTCTGCTCTTTTGATTCGTGCTGATGTTCCCTTTGTTCCTTTACTTTTTCCTTCACCTCTCCATTGTTCTGCTGCTCGTGTCTTTGTGGGGAAATGGTACACTGTTTGTTCCATTTATCTCCCCCCGAGTGTCCCGCTTTCTCTTCCTGATTTGAAACACCTCCTAGACTCCTTGCCGGAGCCTGTGCTCCTGCTGGGTGACTTCAATTGTCGTCATTCTGTTTGGGGTGACGTTCTGACGAATACCCGGGGTCGCCTTCTTGAGCCGTTTCTCCTCTCTTCTTCCCTGTCTCTTCTGAATTCTGGTGAGCCCACTCATTTGGACTCTCGGACTCGCACCCTTTCTTGTCTTGATCTTTCTCTCTGTTCTTCTTCTCTTTACTTAGATTTCATGTGGCAGGTTCTTGATGACCTCCATGGAAGTGATCATTTCCCCATCCTTGTTTCCTTTTTCTCTTTTCGCCCTTCCCTCTCTTTCCCTAGGTGGCAGTTTGCTAAGGCGGACTGGACCCTATTTTCCCTTGGTGCTACTCTCTCTGACCTCTCCCTTCTGCCTCTCTCTCGCGCTCTCCTCCTTTTTCATGACACTGTCTTCAACGCTGCCCTCCGCTCTATCCCTCGCTCTTCCTCCCGGGGTCCACGGAAGTGCGTTCCCTGGTGGAATGCGGACTGTGCTCGGGCTGTCCGCTGTAAGCGTGCAGCCTGGAAGAGGCACCGCCGTAGGCAGACGACCGATTCTTTTCTTTTCTTTCGGAAAGCGAGTGCGGTGGCCCGTAGGGCCATCCGTACGGCTAAACGTGAATGTTGGGCATCTTATGTCTCAACAATTACGTCCGAAACCCCTCTGGCCCAGATCTGGAAGCGTATCCGCAAGATAGCGGGTAAGTTCGTTCCCGATGTTTCACCGGTCCTTCACCTCCATGATACTCTTGTGGCGGACCCGTTGCGGGTCGCTTCCGAACTGGGTTCCCACTTTTCCTCTGTTAGCTCTGGTCTTCATCTTCCCCAATCTTTCCTTCTTCGTAAACCTGTCCTTGAGTCTCGTCCTTTAGATTTCTGCACTCATCTTCAGCTTCCCTATAATGATCCCTTCTCTCTCTCTGAACTTCGTTCTGCCCTGGCCCTCTGCGGTTCTACGGCGGCGGGCTCCGATGGTATTCATTATGAGATGCTTCGCCATCTCCCTCCGAGCACGTCTCAGTATTTACTGAGTCTGTATAATCGGATCTGGGAGTCGTCGTCAGTCCCTGAGGACTGGCTCGATGCCGTTGTCCTCCCTGTTCGCAAACCGGGGTCTCTGGGTACTTCCCCTAAGGACTTTCGCCCTATTGCTCTCACAAGTTGTGTCTGCAAACTCTTTGAACGTATGGTTAACGTTCGTCTGATGTGGTTCCTGGAACACCATCACCTCCTCTCCCCTTCTCAATTTGGTTTCCACAAGTGCCGCAGCACGACAGATGTCCTGGTGAACTTGGAGGTCTATATTCGTACTGCTTTTGCTGCGAAGACCTCCGTTGTTACCGTCCTTTTTGACCTGGAAAAGGTTTACGACACCACTTGGTGTTATCATATCCTATCTCAACTTCATTCTTTTGGCCTTCGTGGTCATCTCCCTCTCTTTCTCCGCAGCTTCCTCTCTCGTCGTTCCTTTCGGGTGCGCCTTGGTACCGCTCTCTCTCTCCCTCTTTTCAGCAATACGAAGGTGTGCCCCAGGGTAGTGTTCTGAGCACTACTCTTTTTCTGGTTGCCCTCAATGGTCTTCTTTCCTCTCTTCCTTCTGGTGTCTTCTCCGCTCTCTATGTCGATGATCTTACCCTTTGTTGTCAGGGTGATGATTCGCCTCTCCTTCAACGCCGGCTTCAACTTGCAATTGATGCCGTGTCGTCTTGGGCCACAGATCATGGCTTCAAGTTCTCTACTTCTAAGACTTGTGCCATGACTTTTACGCGGAAACGGGTTGTTCTTCGTCCCTCTTTGTCCCTTTATGGTCATCCCCTTGAATACAAAGATTCCGCGAAGCTTTTGGGGTTCTTCCTTGACACTCGTTTGTCTTGGTCTCCCCATATCTCTTACCTCCGTGTTGAGTGCTCTAAGGCCCTTACCCTTCTTCGGGTCTTGTCCCATACTTCTTGGGGGGCAGATAGGCGCACTCTCCTTGCTTTACATTCCTCTCTCGTCCTGTCTAAGGTCGATTATGGTTGCCCTGCTTACTCGTCTGCTTCTCCTTCTACTCTTCGCCGTCTTGATGCTTTGCACCATACTGGGTTGCACCTCAGTTCTGGTGCCTTTCGTTCGACTCCCATCCTTAGCTTGTATGTTGACACTGGCTTCCTGTCTCTCCAGGACCGCCGTGATCGCTACTGTCTTCGCTATCTTGCGCGGTCCTTGCAACATCCTTCCTCTCGCCTCTGTCGTGCTTTAACTTTTACCCCTCCTGCGGTTCCTGTTCCTCTTCACCACCTCCCTCTTTCTGTCCGGTTATCTCGCCTACAGGATTCTCTTTCCGTCCGTATTTCTGATGTTTCTCCTCGTGTTGTTCCTTCTTTGCCCCCGTGGAGGGTCCCTCTTCCGCGGTTTTGTACATCCTTGACCCGTGTCACTAAAGCTTTTACCCCTCCTACGGTTCTAAAACGCCTTTTTCTCTAGCACTTTTCTTCTCACTCCCGCTCCGTTTCTGTCTTCACCGATGGGTCTAAGTCAGTGGACGGTGTTGGCTACTCTGTTGTTTTTCCTGATCGCATTTATATGTGTCGCTTGCCTCCGGAGTCTAGCATCTTTACAGCGGAACTTTATGCTATTCTCTATGCTCTTCGTCTCCTGCTTTCTCGTTGTCAGTCTTCCTTTGTAGTTGTTGTTGACTCTCGTAGTGCCCTCATGGCTCTCGGGTCCTTTAATCCAGTTCATCCAGTAGTTGTCGAGATCCAGCATTGGCTGTTTCTCGTTCACAGTAAATTTAAGTCGGTTGAGTTTTGTTGGGTTCCCAGCCATGTTGGTGTGTCTTTAAATGAGCGTGCGGATGCTGCCGCCAAGGAAGCTGTCCGCTCTTGTCCCATCTCTCGTAAAGGCATTCCGTGTTCCGACTTTTACCCGGTTATCCATTCCTCAATCCTTACCCGTTGGCAGGCTTCTTGGTTGTCTGTTACTGGTAACAAGCTACGTACTCTTAAATGTTGTGTTTCCTCGTGGCCGTCCTCCTTCCACCGTAACCGGCGGTGGGAAACAGCTCTGGCGAGGTTGCGTATTGGCCATACTCGCTTAACCCATGGTCACTTGATGGAACGCCGTCCTGCTCCTTATTGTCCTAGTTGCATTGTCCCTCTTACGGTCGTGCATGTCCTTCTTGAATGTCCTGACTTCCAGGACGAGCGTGTGTCTTGCTTTCCGACCGCCCCTCGCGGTCACCTGTCCCTCGATAGAATTCTTGGTGACTCGGATACTTTTGATATCGTTCGCCTTATGCGTTTTTGTTCTCGTATTGGCATCCTTCGTGATATTTAGCGCCCTCTGATTATTTTGCGTATTTGATGGTGCTACATAGCCTTCCCGGTTTGGTGCCTTCTTTTGATAATTACTTACTTACTCATTACTGTTCCACTAATTGTCTAGAGTGGTGTGTGTTCCAGCAGAGGTAGTCCATGGTTTTCTGTTGTCCAACAGAGCATGTAATACCAAGGCTGTATACAGAGGTTATCATACCACATCATTCCCAAAGTGGTATGTGAATAACCATTCACATACCAGTGTCTACTAACAGTTTAAACCCAAACAAACCCCTCCAACCACTGGTTCCAACGAGGTGGCACCCACCCCAGTCCTGGATAAATGCACTCCATCCCGAGCATACATGTCATTTCTTCCATAGTCGTGTTCCTAGTTATCAATGAATGATATTGCATTTGATTTACAATATTTGTCCAGTCGGCAATTAATAATAATAATAATGATAATAATAATTTTTATTTAGGTAAGGTACATACATAAAGAGATTTTACAAAGTTTGTTGGCTTTATAGATAGAGCTAGTACATACAATGCCTAAAGCCACTATTACGCAAAGCGTTTCGGGCAGGAAAAACATTAATGACTAAAGCTTAAAACTAATGGGTAAAAAGAAAAGATGTGATGAGTACATATAAAAAATAGAGGTAAAAGAGGGGGGAACATTGTTGAAAAAGCAGCACAAATACAATTACAAATTATTACAGAAAATTACATTCAAACAGCGTTGATTTGAAAAACAAAAAAAACAAAAAACATACATGGGTTGACAACAGAGGGGTAAGGTGGGTTACAGGGAATTTATTAGGTATAGCTTCGTTTTTAACTTAAACTGGTTGAGAGAGGTACAGTCTTTAACATGGTTGGGAAGGTCATTCCACATTCTGGGCCCCTTGATTTGTAGAGCATTTCTGGTTTGATTTAGTCGTACTCTAGGAATATCAAAACTGTATTTATTTCTGGTGTGGTGCTCATGGGTTCTGTTACAACCTTCTATGAAGCTTTTGAGATCAGGATTGGCATTATAGTTTAGCGTTTTATATATGTATAATACACATGAGAGAATGTGCAGTGACTTAATGTCTAACATATTCAGAGATTTGAGTAGGGGTACCGAGTGATGTCTGGGGCCAGAATTGGATATTGTCCTAATAGCAGCTTTGTGTTGAGTAATTAGAGGACGTAAGTGATTTTGGGTAGTAGAGCCCCAAGCACAAATACCATAGTTGAGATATGGATAGATAAGGGAGTAATAGAGAGTCACCAGGGCAGGGCGTGGTTCATAATATCTGATCTTAGAAAGAATGCCCACAGTTTTTGAAACTTTTTTTGATATGTTTAGAATGTGTCCCTGGAAATTCAGCTTGTGGTCAATGAGAATGCCAAGGAATTTGCCATCTAATTTGTTACAAATTTGGGTATTGTTTATTTTGAGATTTATTTGATTAGAGGATTTATTGCCAAACAGAATATAGAAAGTTTTGTCAATGTTAAGGGTGAGTTTGTTGGCAGTTAGCCACAGATGGACTTTATTAAGCTCAGTATTTACTGTGGCATTTAGAGCAAGGGGATCAGGACTGGAGTAAATGAAGGTTGTGTCATCAGCAAATAGAATTGGTTTGAGGTGTTGGGAGGCATTTGGAAGGTCATTAATGTAGATGAGAAAGAGGAGAGGGCCAAGTATGCTGCCCTGGGGAACACCAATGTTGATGGGTAGTGTGGGAGAAATTGTATTATTCACAGAAACACATTGGAGCCTGTCAGTAAGGTAGGATTTGAGGTATTGTAGGGAGTGTCCTCTGACACCATAATGATGTAATTTAAGAAGAAGGTTTTGGTGGTTGACAGTATCGAAAGCTTTACGCAGGTCCACAAATAACCCAACAGGGAACTCATTTTGATCAAGAGCTGTATGAATCGAGTTAAGCGTACTAATAAGTGCATCGTTAGTGCTTTTTTTGGGTCTGAAGACATATTGGCAAGGGCTAAGTATATTGAGTTTGGCTAGATAAGAGTAAAGCTGCTTATAGATTAGTTTTTCAAAAATTTTTGACAAGTTTGGCAGGATTGATATAGGTCTGTAGTTGTTAACATCTGTGAGATCACCACATTTGTGGACAGGCGTTACTCTCGCTTTTTTTTAAATATCTGGAAAGGTTTGGAGTTCAAGTGACTTGTTGAAGAGCAAAGCAATAGCAGGGGCTAAAGATCTGGAGGCTTTTTTGTAGATTAAAGTTGGTATCTCCTCAAGGGCACCAGACTTGGTTTTAAGGGAAAGGATTATCTCATTGACGTCAGTGGAATTAATAGGCTTTAGGTACAGAGACTGGGGATAGTTACCTGTAAGATAGTCCTTAATGTCAGTACTGGAAGATGGAATATCATTAGCAAGGGATGAACCAATGGAAGAGAAGAACCTATTGAACTCAATAGCAGAATCAGAGGCTGAAAGCTGACCATCGTTATTAGACAGGAGTGTTGGTTTGTTATTTGACTCCAAGTGCCGACTAGTCAACCATTCATTTCCAACTCTCCTTCTTGGAAGAATTCTACATATAATTGGAGTCCCTCCCTTACATATTGACCTTAATTTACCCGAGGGCCACTATCTAGTGCAATCAATGAGGACAGGAAGCCGGCGGCTTGTCAAAGGTCTTCCTGGATTTTTAAATTCAGCGGTTTTAAATGTTGATGCAGAGGTAATGTGTGTAGATCATCGAGCATAAACGTGTCAACAAAAAGGGCCTTTGAGTCTGACCTCGCTTGTTTACCAACAAATGGGAGCTGCATTAAAAAAATGTCAACCAAATCGTATGAACATTCAGACGTAACTTTGACTATAAAGAAAGTAGTTACTCATATAAATCTCTGGTGCATCCTCCACTTGGATCATTGTATCCGCTCATGGAGACCTCGTCTTCAGACGCTCATGGAGACCTCGTCTTCAGACGCTCATGGAGACCTCGTCTTCAGACGCTCATGGAGACCTGGTCTTCAGACGCTCATGGAGACCTCGTCTTCAGACGCTCATGGAGACCTGGTCTTCAGACGCTCATGGAGACCTGGTCTTCAGACGCTCATGGAGACCTCGTCTTCAGACGCTCATGGAGACCTCGTCTTCAGACGCTCATGGAGACCTCGTCTTCAGACGCTCATGGAGACCTCGTCTTCAGACGCTCATGGAGACCTGGTCTTCAGACGCTCATGGAGACCTGGTCTTCAGACGCTCATGGAGACCTGGTCTTCAGACGCTCATGGAGACCTCGTCTTCAGACGCTCATGGAGACCTCGTCTTCAGACGCTCATGGAGACCTCGTCTTCAGACGCTCATGGAGACCTCGTCTTCAGACGCTCATGGAGACCTCGTCTTCAGACGCTCATGGAGACCTCGTCTTCAGACGCTCATGGAGACCTCGTCTTCAGACGCTCATGGAGACCTCGTCTTCAGACGCTCATGGAGACCTGGTCTTCAGACGCTCATGGAGACCTCGTCTTCAGAGACACATCACCTTTAGAAAAGTTTTGGAATGACAAAAATCCTTCCATAACTAAGTGGACTCTCGCACCAGGGCAGGTTGTGGGCCACAGGGCTGGCAACAGTGCAGCTAAACAAGTTAAAATCTTAAGGAAGTGACTACAAGTGCCTCAAGGAAGTAAAGAAAACGGGGACTGGTCAAGTCGTATACTGCAATTTCGGATACCGGGCTAGAAACAACTTGTTCACTGAGAAGTTTGTACATACAAACCATTCCGTTCGTATCGCATCTCGTATCGGGCGGATCTCATCAAAAGTTTTAAAATACTCCACAATTTGGATATTATTGACCCACACAACTTGGAAAGGTGAGATGTAACACCAACAAGGAGCAACGGTTTCAAACTCAACAAGCTATAATGAATCACATAAAACTGGTGAAGTTTTTCCCCCACAGGGTTATAAACCCATGGAACCGCCTACCCGAAGACGTAAATGCCAACACTTCAAATTTAATCTCCAACTCTATAAAATCCGGACAAACTGGGGAACCTTTGACACCCGCTGGCTTCCTGTCCTCGTTGAGGCCACCAGAAAGATATTGGACCTCGGGTAAATAATTTATCTTCAGGTCCGCGTGCAGAAAGCAATGTACAACATATTGCAAAGTGAATGTCAAAGCTGGCCCGTGTGTCTAGGCACAGCTTCAGCGGCATAAATTATCACATTTCCCAAATTTAAACTGCGCATATTTTCATATTTATTGGAGACTAAATTTGAATTTCCTCTTCATTTCCAGCTGGTGGGAGCAAGAGCGCCTTCCCTTGCAACAGATGGATAACAGTCTCCTGCACCATTGTCTACTTGTTAACCTTGTTTCTCCATTAACAGCTGGTTATCATCGTAGTTGTTTGCTTGTTTGCTCGCATTATTGTACACTATAGATCCGTTAGCCTCAACTGCCCCCCCCCCACCACCACCACCCATTTTTGTCTTTATACATTTTACGGGTAATTTTAAGTCGAATCACATAATCATGTCTTTATTTGTGTATATATTGATCATTAACACACACACACACACAGAGTACATGTAAACATATACATACACACACACATACTCAGGTGAGTACAGACACACACAAATGCATGTAAGCATATACTCACACACACCCAGCAGAATTTTAGCCATATATATATACATATTATCTTAATGTACGCAATCTATGTAAATAAAATGTTGTTTGAATGAATGTTGCCGCTTGATTTCTGCCCTACAGATAAATTAACACGAAGACAATTTAATTGTCAAAAGAAAATCTTCGGCGCCTTAAACAGGAAAGCACGTAAAGTTCATAAACAATTTTGCATTGAAAGTAATGGAGCTCCTGTTTCTGGCGGGTCCTTGGTGGCTACTACTTGACAAGCTCCAGGTAGTTCAGAACCTGACCACTCCTCTTTAAAGAGGCGCAAGAGACTGTAGAACACTAACCAAGATTCACTAAGCAGTTACGCAAGTACTTACGAACGTGTACATCTTTCCTCAATCTTTGACGGCTTTGGTTACATTTATTAAACAGTTTACAAGCATGAAAACTTCCTAATCAACTGTTGTTATAAACAGCGTTTTGGTGCTTCGGAGCTCATTAACTGTTCAATAATTGTAAACAAAGCCGCCAAATATTGAGAAAAGATGAAAAGGTTCGTAAGTGCTTGAGTAACTGCTTCGTGAATCTGGCCCTGCAGAAGCCGGAGGGCAAAAAGACACAGACTCACAAGACGCTTTACTCAAGAAGGTCAGCGCCACTCCCAGCCTGGCTTCTTATATCGGCAAGAGATGGAAGGCCTTCTCCAGTAATGTGCATTAGCGTTTAGAGCACCACTCACGCTACTATGATTCACCGGATTAAAGTCCGGTTTAGAGGAGGAAAGACCCTTCACCCGGCCCCAGATACTGTTGAAAATAGTCGCCACCGCCAGCGCAGCGCCAGTGGACATCTGCGCCAACTGAATTAGTGCCAACATTTGTCCCTTCCTCTTATGGTCTTTGTACACACATTCTTATAAATACAACTTATTTATACATAACTCTGGGGCATCCTATACAGCACCAGGCGGTGAATCACGAATGTTGAGAAGAACGAGAACACAGAACGGCGGACATGTTGCAGGCCTCGGGATGGGTGGCTGAGGTAGAGTGACTGTCAGCGAGGAGCACGGCCCGCGTGCACCAGTCACACTCAGGCATGTAGCCAGTCTGGGCTCCACAGCTGAGTGGGCCACGCTGCAGATCCACAAGGGCTGCACGCCCACACCTAGTGACAAGGGGCTGAAGGCAACTAAACAGAACACCCAGTCACCGGCGACGCTCACCGAATACACCGAAATAACAAACAAATAATAATAATGCATTCTGTCGTGGGACAGGCAGCCAACGTATATGTAAATGTTAAGCTTATATCGAGGTCCTCCCCACGGGAGACATCTCCCGTCACGCAGGGTGCAGTCGCACCTCCACAGATCTCCAGTATCAGCTCTTGATACTGGTAATGGCTCAAAAGGGCTATTACGGGCTATTCATGCCCGTGCCACCTTTTGGGTGGCTTAATCTTCATCAATCAATCAATCAATAAATCAATCGAGATCCTCCCCTCAAGGGTCAAATCACTGGCCCTTCCCAGGATGCAACCCTGGGTACCTATGTACTGCTGGGTGAACTGGAGCATCAGGTAATAGGACACACGACCAACTATTTCTGCCTTGCTCGGGATTCGAACAGGTTATTCCAGATTGTGAGTCGAAAACAAACCAGTACTGCGGCCTAATTACCCTAAGATTCCTAACAATTAAGTTGGTAATGAAGAAACATGAAATATTTATTCACTATAATGTTGATGCTGAATGTAGAGCATGAAAAACATTTTTACCCTAAAATAATATAATTTTATAACGAAATTAGACGAAACTAATTGGCAGACACTAAGTGACGCCATAGGAAGTCGCCGATCCAAACGACAATGTTGATTGATTAAGATTAAGCCACCCAAGAGGTGGCACGGGCATGAATAGCCCGTAAAACTATGTTGTGGTTGTTGTTGTTCAAGATTTAGCTACTGGGAACAAAAAGCTCCAAGTAGCACGGGCTATGGTGATCCCGTAGTGGACTTACCTGGCACAGGAGCGGGGCTGTAACTGTTCCGAACCTTAATGGAATCTGACCCATATATCAATCGGGTCAACCCAAGTGTTGCGTTTCCAAAAGGGTCGCCCATGTTGGAATCGGTGAACGCCCTAGTAATATTGTTGAAAACATCTTAATAACTTATTAAACCAAAGGTCTTTTTATGTCAAGAACGGCAGAAACTGGATCTATATATGAAAATTCTTTCAGGACAAAATTTAAAGTAAAACTAAAGATATTTGTAGTTGTATAAAAGTTGCATTTTTCATCGGTCGTAGAGCCGGAAATCCGCAATATTCATCTCAGAACAATGCTTATTTCACGCAGAATCGTTAATAAACGTAAGATTTTTATACGTCTCAAGAAAGATAGAAACATAATCTTCATTTTAAATGCCTCACTATGGGCATATTTGTATTTAAAGCGAAGATACGTGTATTTTTCTAATCGGCGAGCTCCGACCCCGCACAGATCGAGCAACGGAGTAACACTCTCTCAGAACAATGCTTATTTCACGTAAATTCGTTAATAAACGCAAATGTTTTTATATGTGTTGAGAAAGATAAAAATATAAGCTTCATTTTAAATACTTTACCATAGATATATATAAAGTTCTAATGAAGATACATGTGTTTTAATAATCGCCGAGCTCCGACCCCGCACAGACTGATCGACAGAGCAACTCTCTCAGAACAATGCTTATTTCACGTAAATTCATTAATAAACACATATGTTTTATATGTCTCAAGAAAGATAGAAATATAAGCTTCATTTTAAATACTTTAACATAGACATATATAAAGCTCAAGTGAAGATACATACGTTTTTATAGTGGCATTCAATAGGTTGTCGGTCATGGAATGCAGAAGCCTACGCACTTGCCAATATAGTGTGTAATTAACAAAGATACGCTTATAAAGCCTAAAATATTATATGCCTACAGAAAGACAGAGATATGCTCGTTATTGTGAGTGCACCAAAGGAAATATATCTTGTTGGAGGACAAAGATATATCAATTCTAAAATAAGTTTCGACTCTCGCTCGGGCGAGAGATAGCGCGACTCTCGCCCCATCTATTGGAGATTCTGTTCACCTAATGACCCAAAGCTACTCAAAGCCTCCTAGCATTACTTAAATAATGAAGAAATATGGTATATTTAATCACTATAATGTTGGTGCTTAATGCAGAACACGAGAAAACATATATTTACTATAAAATAATATACTTCCATTATGAAATAAGTAAATATGTGGCCTCATAGGAAGTCAACGGTCCAGGTGTCAATGTTGTGGAGCGACTTATCCAAGATATATTGTTGTCTGGAAAGTGTTTGTTGGCATATCAACCTTCTGTACACAGTGATCCAGTCGTCGCACTTCTCTCCTTAAATGATCGCAAATTTAGTTTATTATATTAACAAGTAGAATACGTATTTCTAATAATATCTAACATAACTAG
This sequence comes from Procambarus clarkii, assembly GCF_040958095.1. NCBI lineage: Eukaryota > Metazoa > Arthropoda > Malacostraca > Decapoda > Cambaridae > Procambarus > Procambarus clarkii. The sequence continues at coordinate 16,654,651 of NC_091220.1, read as the reverse complement.
CCAGAAAATATTTAAGACTTATTGAAAAATACATGTCTGGAAGTTAAATCGACTTCATAGAACAATAGTGTTGGTCTATACTAATCGTTATTCGTTAGTATGCGTTCGCTACTTAAAACATTTACTGTACTGATGTAAAATCTCCCACGTCTCTTCGCACATGGAACACCGAACCTTACACACTCTCTGATATATTGTTTAATTAATAGAGATTCACTAATAAAGCTTATAATTGTATATGTTATCAAAAAGGCATAGATAAAGTCGTTCTTACGTTTTAGTCACAGAGATTAGATATTAGTAAAGTTCATTTTATTCAGGAAAGTACATAAATAGTCGATTTACAAACATAATATTGGATTTATAGAAAGAGCTAGTACATACAATACCTAAAGCCACTAGTACGCATAACGTTTCGGGCATATTATTGAGAGAGGAAGGATATTTATATTTAAACAATTTTTTTTTTTTACCGACGCTCTAGCAGAAATAGCCTAAGCTACTCTATCCCTTTGAGATAGAGTAGCATCCATATCAGAAGATATTTAGAAAAATTGTATAACTCCCTTTCCATAAAACTCTATTACAAAATCCACTATAAGCTCTTTTTAATGGCAAAATTTAGCCATTTTGTGTAACAACTGTTATAATCTCATACATTTAATAATCATAGTAATCGAAATATTCATATTTTTCATCTACAAGAGATGAAACAGTAAGCCATAAGCTAGATCGGTGTCGCTCCTGAGGACGTCGATAAGGAGACGGACTTTTAGCAAATACCTTCCTGTGATTGGCTGTTGCTAGGAATGGCAACACACTTTCTGTAAATTGTATGCAAACTAAGAAATAAGTCTTTTTGCACAAAAATCTCTTTATTTCAAACACAACCTCTTCGTTATGTACAAGACAGAAATTTCCATCTAACTGAATAATCGAGTTCAATAAGAGAACGGAGCATTGTATCATCGATATTATTTGCGTGAGGCAACCCCCACTGATGACGTCACAAGTCAGGTAGCCAGCCCATGTTTCTGTAACACCCGTTACATCCTGCAGTATTTAATTGTCACTTTATTAATGCTTATAAATACTTAACCCTTCACTTTTTAGGTCGATTAAAGTTGAAACAGAATATCATAGGCAAGGATGGTGTGCTGAATAAAGATGATTTATTAAGTGGATGGAGCCTTTAGCTGATCCCTTCCTGTGATTGGCTGTTGTGTGAATGTCAACAAAGAATATCTTCCAATGATATGCCATTTATTATGCACCCCATACCATCTAGGGGCGGAGCTTGGAACCTCCTACCCGAGCACAACAACCCGCCTTATGGGTTGCTGTTTGGCTATTTATAGTGCGTTGGAAAAAAAAGAGATGTCGCTAGTTGTATTTTGTGGGGTAATTTGTTATAGGTGTAATTTGATGTCAACAGATGGCGTAAGCTGTATCTTATGGCTACTATTGAGCAGCCAGTTGATAGTGTTCTCTTCTGCCGACAGATGGCATCAGCTGTGTTATTATTACTTCCGAATTCCCTTTAACACCGTGTGTAGCGAGGTCTTGTGGAGCATCAGGCCCTACGATAACTCTAGTGTCCAAGAACTGCCTCAGTGTGGAAGGTCAGCAGGTACAAGAACTTGCTGAAAGATTCTATGCTCCGAAGTGGACGTCAAGACACCGTCAGATCGGAGCCTCGCTTCCAAGCCCGTGAGGCTTGGAAGCGAGGCTCCGATCTGACGGAGAACTGATGATGAGTACTATTGATGAGAACTACAACCTAATGAAGATAAATGTTAATTTTATGTAGATACTGTAATAAACGAAAGTTTTTAATGTCATCAGTGAAGTGAACTACCATTCAAGCTGTCATTGCAATCAATCTTATATTGTTTCTGCTGTATTGTGCCTACCAATTTGTTGTCAACTACCTTTCAAGCTGTCATTGCAATCAATCTTAGCTACCTATGTGCTTTAATATACTGTACCTACAATTTTCTCTCATCTTTTTTTTTCATTTCATGTAATCTGTTATCATTTTTTTGTCTATAAATTTTGCAAGTATTTACCTCCTTAAAATTGTCTTAGATTAAGGACCTGCCCGAAACGCTGCGCGTACTAGTGGCTTTACAAGACTGTAATTACCATATTTGTATCCTCACATTTCTTATGTACATTCTTGTATATGCATAAATAAATAAATAAATAAATAAATAAATCAGAGAAGCAGAAATATAGGCAAATTTTAAATCCCTTGTCATAAATATAACTGAAGTGAAAGCAAAGATATATGCATTTTGATAGTTACAAAGACAGCTCTTTAACACGGGTGGAACACGAACAAGGGGAACTTAGTACCCAAATGAGCCACAGAGATATTAGAAAGAATTTTGTCAGTGTCAGAGTAGTTAACAAATGGAATGTATTAAGCAGTGATGTGTTGGAGGCTGACTCCATACACAATTTCAAATGTAGATGTGATAGAGCCCAATAGGCTCAGGAACCTGTACACCTGTTGATTGACGGTTGAAAGTCGGGACCAAAGAACCAAAGCTCAACCCCTGCAAGCACAAATTAGGTGAGTACAACTAGGTGAATACAGCTGAGGGGCGGGACCAAACAGCTGAAGCTCAATTCCCTACGCATAACTAGGCGAGTCCATAGGAATTACCGTTTGTCCTGGCGCCATCTATGTTTTGACAGGAGTACTACTAATGTTCCCACGTTATGTGATGATCGCTATACGGCTGGTACGGTCAGTTGCTCTTCTATATATGTTTATGGACAACGTAGGTGATTTGAGGCAATTTGCGGCCAGAGTGAAATAGTATCCACGCGGTGAGTGATGGAGGAGGATATATACTGCTGTGTACTCGACCAGCGGGTGAGAGGTAAGTTATATCGAACAATTATGGGGAATAGATGGGTTATTTTAAGCGTAGAATGTCAGGTAACCGGTAACTACACAGATGGGGTAGTGTTTTTTTAAGTCTTTATTTACTAAAGTGGAAGATTACATTATGCCTTTAGCTGAATAAGTCTACTGGTGGGGGAAGTAGACGGGTTTTATGAAAGTATTTTACCTAAATATTTGTATTTGGTTAACTAGTTCAGCCGTTACCAGGGTGGGTGTTCCTTTAATCTATTCTAAAAATTCTAGCCGGACAAAGTGATTAATTAAAGAAATTGAATAGAACGAAGTGGTTTGCCAGGGTGCTTAACATTTAGTTTAGTTCACTTACTATGCAGCCCATGCTTAAAGAATGCAAGTTTATCATTGAATTTACCGTAGTTTTACTGCATTTAATATACCGTTTTTACCCTATTTAATTATGTCGGGTAAAGGCCGGTCGTGGAAAGTTCCTAATATAACAAGTTTTAAAGGAAAAGTTTGAGTTAACTTTAACGCTTAAGTTAGTGACCCATTAGCTTAGTCTATTGTGAGGAAAGTTACTAGAATCTAACATTGCAAGTGCCATTTCTCTACTCTTTTTGAGAAACATGACTAGATACATGAATCGCATAGTTTTATTACTAAATGTTCATGGATTAGGTTGCATAGTTGAGGAAATGGTGATAAGGTTTGTGATTTTGTGTACCTTGACTTCAGCAGAGATTTTGAGTGGCGCAAAATTGATAGGGGCTCGGATCATTGGGAATGCTGACTGAAGTTGATTAGGTCATGGCTATACCAAAGGAAATTGGTATAAATGGGGTCAAGTTGGGAGAAGTGTTGTAAGTAGTGCCTAAAAGCTCTCCTTGGACCTCGGTTATTCGCAAGATTATGGTTTAGACTGCAATAGTTGCAGAATTGGCAAATAAAAAATACCGATGCCCTATATAGTTTTGAAATGGTTAAGACTACCAGATGCAGTTTAATGCTGACAAATCTAAGGTTTGGGGGCTAGGTAAAGATGAGATAGATGGTGTAGATTGTTAAGAGTGTAAAATTTTTTGCAGGTGGTAAATTGTCCCCGAGCTGGCACTGCTCTCCAGCCTGGGATGATTGGTTAGTCTTCAACTGCCTCCCAACATGGTAGTGAGGTCCTGAGCTGACATGCAGTGAGGAACGTGGAAAGCTTCCTGAATTGGCACATGGTATGCCTCCCTTTCAAACCAGCAGGTGGCACAAATGTTCCAGCTAACATCAGAATAGTGGATGAAGCCCACACTAAAATGTAAGTGTAATATTACTAAATGTAGTAAAATCACATTGTCTTGGTAGTATAGTTGGGTTAATATGAATTTTCAGACTAAAGCTTGGTACATAATTCAACAGAATAAATGTCCCCCTAGTAGTAAGCAGTGGTTGCAAAAGAATAATTTGTATATATATTTTGTATTTTATTCAAATGTTATACATGGTTGTTAAATTAAAGTTTGTTTGCAATGTTCCAGAAAAATGTTCATGACTAAAGTTGTTGGAAACTAAAATTTGTATAGGATGTTGACTTGAAATGACTATAGCTTTGTTTGTAATTAATATAGGACAACAAGATACTTAGTGTGCCATTTAAAATGGCAACTGTTAAACTGGTGGTACAGGTATGAACAAAATAACATGGCTATGCCAATAACTATTTAGTAATATTTACTGTTCACATAACAGGTTGTGGAAGGTCCTGGCAACAGAGCTGCAGGAAAATACTTTCAGATCTACAGTAAGTAGTGTTGTGTACATTGGAATTAGAGGGTAGAAGTTAATTGCTAAAAACCTATTAAATATTAGGGTATGGAAGTCTAGGCTTAGGCTAGTGGGTACCATATCTGCAAGTTTAGTCCTTTCAGGAATGTATTGAATAGAATGGTATGTTGAAATTGTGAAAATTGTAATGTGGGGCATTAGATCTTAAACAGCATAGTTGAGGGCGTTTTATTAATAAAATATAAATCTTTAGTTAACATTAAATGTTTGTTAAATAAGCTTTAATCTATAAATGTATAACACTGTTAAGGGTAATCATAAGTCAAATAAAGTTAATGGCAGGAAAAGTTTTGTTCTAAGTGATGGTATTTTTCCCTTGAAAGTAAAAAAAAATATTCAATGTTTACTTTAGCTTGGTTTTAAATTTATATAGTTTTCCAGAATGTGGTTTGGAAAGTCCAGAAGTTCGTCTCAGTTGGAAGAGTTAATTAAGCAGAATCAGGTGAGTTGTAGTAAAGGTTAATCTGAATAGATTTGCATAAAAGTAAGAACTTAAACAATATAGCATTGGCTAAAGATAAATGTAAATTGCCATTGAAGTGCAGTTGTGGATAGTTTCTCAAATGACATTTACTGAAACTTGGCAAATTGATGCCATATATATATTTATATTGCTAAATTAGATCTTTACTACTGCTACTAGAATGTAGGAAAGGCAAATTCCTTAAAGAAATTTTTTCTATCTTAATTTGTAAAGTACTGAATGCTAATTTGAAAAGTAAAGCAAGATTGGTTTTAAATCTGAAATTAATTTGTTGAAATATTTTTCAGGTGAAAGTGATTATGATGCATGGACTGGCTTGGAGTGAGTCTCCTTTACTCTGCAAAAGGAAATCTGCAAATGTGGGTGAGTTTGATGTTTTAGCTATATCAATGACCTAATCTTAATTCTTTTATCTAGTCCATTTATAGGTGTGTAACCATGTCCTACTGTTACAACCCACAGGGGATGATGCAGTTTGTACTGATCCTACCCCATTTCATAAAAGGGGACCAGGCAGTCCTGCAGACTTCCCTGGCTTGGCTTTTTCAGAGCTTTGCTCTACTACCCATCTAATAGATGGACTAGATTTGCATAGGTTTAGGGACCCTTAACAATGGTTACATTGTTAATTCTCACAGGGCTTGTTTGCTGAATGGGTGGATGCATCTATCACTTTAGTGCCTGGCATGCATTGTACAGTGCTTCCAGTAAAGCATATGTACAATGTGTTGATGGCACTGAAGTGGTGGATGTATTGCACCCATTCAGGGAACAAGCTCTGCACTAAAAACCAGAGGAAGGGATAGGCCTTGCTGAGCCTATCTTAAAAGATAGGATGTTAGGTTTTTTTGGCCTTATTATTAGGCATTGGTGATAATAAAAGTAGTGTCCCTGTTTAATGTTTATTTTTCTTTTACAGGTGATTGTCACTGGAGTTGTCTTGGCCTTTTGGATCTTCTGTTCATCTAGGAGCATCTGTCCCACAACCTGAAACAGTAATACATATTAGATGTATTATAAATACTATATGTAAAACTTATTAAATAAAAATTTTTAATGAAACTACTTTATATACCTTACCCTGAAATTATGCTGGAAATTATTGTTTACTACTATTGATGCAATGTTTAAACATCTGAAATTTTTTTACTTTGAAAATAAATACTTGGTAAAATTTACACCTATTTGTAACTTGTTACATAGGTGCATGCAAAATGCACTGAAAAGATGTAAAAGTGGACTACCTCTTCAATTTACAAACAAATATTGCAAATTAGTCTGAAATATTAGTGGAAGAAACTTTAGTCAATATTTTAGTTTCGATATTTGAAAGAAAATTTAAAGCTATGCAACACCTAAGCTTTAGTTAATTTAATCATAATTTGTACAAAGATCATTGTTAAATATACAAAACATTAGAAAAGTGACACTGAAGCATCTATACAACATGGTTTTCACAGTCTTTGGTAACTTAAATTTAATCAAAGCTCTTAAATGATTTGTCTGCCAAACTTGTCAGATATTCTGAAATATTTTACCTAGATTAAAACCATCATTGTTTGAAAGGGGGCAAAACCAGATTACTGTCAATTAGTTTGACCTAACATCTGCAAGGTCCTGAAGGAATGGAATTTTTTTTGTAAAACTTTGTTTGCTAAAAACAAACCCTGCCTAATGAACCTGCTCATTTTTTTTTTTTTTTTAGAAATGGTAATTTGCAACATTACCAAAGGCCATTGTTTTAATAGCCAAAGTACCAAATGAAAGACCAAGAAGCAACAAACAGGTACATGGTAGAAAGGACAAAAGAATGGTTATGAGGACCCTTTAATTTGTTAAAGAAATGACTGGGGAAAAATGCTGTCATACCACAAGGGGTCTTAACCCTTGTCATATACATCACTGACAATCTAAATATTACCAACCACAAATTGCTGATAACGTTATAAAAAAAATAAAGAATATAATATTGAGGCCTTAATGCAGATCTCTAACTCTACAAATAGTAACAAGACTGGCAATTTCTTATAAAACAGAAAAAAATCCAAGACCTTGCACGTGAGCCAGAACAATCCATATCACAACTACCACATTAAAATGAAAAAATGAAGGTAAGGTAATTACCAAAAGAAGGCACCAAACCGGGAAGGCCATGTAGCACCATCAGAGGGCGCTAAATATCACCAAGAAAGCCAATACGAGAACAAAAACGCATAAGGCGAACGATATCAAAAGTATCCGATTCACCTAGAATTCTATCGAGGGACAAGTGACTGCGAGGGACGGTCGGAAAGCAAGACACACGCTCGTCCTGGAAGTCAGGACATTCAACAAGGATATGCACAACTGTAAGAGGGACAACGCAATTCGGACAATAAGGAGCAGGGCGGCGCTCCATTAAGTGACCGTGGGTTAAGCGGGTATGACCAACCCACCGCCGGTTACGGTGGTAGGAGGAAGGCCACGGGGACACACTAAGTTTGAGAGTACGCAGCTTGTTACCAACCACAGAGGACCAACAACCCTGCCAACGGGGAAGAATGAATAACAGGATAAAAGTCGGAATAAGGAATACCTTTACGGGAGATGGGACAAGAACGGATAGCTTCCTTAGCGGCAGCATCCGCACACTCATTGAAACACCAATATGGCTGGGAATCCAGCAAAACTCTACTGATTTAAATTTACTAGAAATAAGAAACAGTCAATGTTGAATCTCAATGACCACCGGATGGACAGGATTAAAGGACCCCTAGAGCCATGAGGGCACTACGAGAATCAACTACAACCACAAAGGAGGAATGAGAATGAGAAAGCAAGAGACGAAGAGCATAGAGAATAGCATAAAGTTCTGCCGTAAAGACGCTAGCCTCCGAAGGGAGGCGACACATGTAAGTACGGTCAGGAAAAACAACAGAGTAGCCCACACCATCCGCAGACTTAGACCCATCAGGGAAGATGAAAATAGAGTGGGAGTGCGAAGAAAAGTGCTCAAGGAAGAAGCTTTTCAGAATTGTAGGAGGGGTAAAGGCTTTAGTAATACAAGTCAAGGACGTACAAAACTTGGGAAGGGGGACTCTCCACGGAGGTAATGAAGGAACAATACGAGGAGAAACATTAGAAATATGAACAGAAAGAGAATCCTGTAAGAGAGATAACTGGACAGAAAGTGGGAGACAATGAAGAGGAACAGGCACCACAGGAGGAGGAAAAGTCAATGCACGACAGAGGAGAGAGGAAGGATGTTGGAAGGACCGCGCAAGATAGCGAAGACAGTAGCGATCACGGCAGTCCTGAAGAGAAAGCCAGTGTCAACATACAAACTAAGGGCGGGAGTCGAACGAAAGCCACCAGAGCCGAGACGCAACCCAGTATGGTGCAAAGCATCAAGACGGCGAAGAGTAGAAGGAGAAGCAGAAGAGTATGCAGGGCAACCATAATCGAGTTTAGACAGGACGAGAGAGGAGTGCAAATAGAGGAGCGTGCGCCTATCCGCTCCCTAAGAAGTATGGGACAAAACCTTAACCACTGCACTGCGCAAAGCGCCTTTAGGCTCTCAGAGAGTTGTGCTTTTTGTTTTTTAATTTGGCTATATTTTAATGTTTTTTAATGTTTTCATTACTATTTGTGTTTTGAAATGGAAATATTTGACTTTGGAAACATTTTGACATTAAATTTACCTGAACATTTGTAAAAATAACAAAAATATGTCCTTGTCAATTGCACCAAGACGTTTTTGCCGAAAATAGGTGAGCAGTGCAAGGGTTAAGGAGGTTAAGGGCCTTAGAGCATTCAACTCGGAGGCAAGAGATATGGGCTGACCAAGACAAACGAGTGTCAAAGACTAACCCCAAAAGCTTCGCGGAATCCCTGTACACAATGAGATGACCATAAAGCAACAACAATGAAGTAAAGGTACTTTCAGTAAGAATCTATCATTCACTGAAAGTTGCTGCAGTTAAAAATAAAAGAAAATACAAGTCCCTAGAAATAAACTTGCTGCAGTTAAAAATAAAAGAAAATACAAGTCCCTAGAAATAAACAAGCAACCTTTTTGACTAAGGAAAAGAAGGTAGTTATTCTACTGTATAAATCTAAGTATTCACTTAGATAACTGTATCCAAGCATAGAGGTTCCCCCCCCCTTCCCTTTCAGAAAAACATCTACTTTCGAAAAAGTTTAACATTGGCCAACAAAAATGATTCCAGAACTAAATTGCCTAATACCAGGAACAACTGAGAGCCATGACAAACACTGCAACCCTCTCCTACCCCCAAGTCTTATGCTATTTATGATCCAAGGTAATTTGAGATACTATACTCTACTTCCTACAGACGAGTCTAGTGAGAGGGTGATCTCCTGGCGATTAAATTGAAGCACGATACAGGTGTCAACGAACATCAGTCAGCCCACTTGTCAGCACAGTGGATAACTAATGACATCATAATCTGCAGTGTTGTATGCCTCCCTGTGGCCATTTAAATCAATAAAACACAGGGTTGTGGCAATGTTTACAGCATAAGGCAAGGTATAGAGGAATCCTGGAATGCCATGTAATGTGTAGTCCTTGAATGTGCTTTAGGCAACCAAATTGAATAACAACATTTCTGGTGTTCGGCTATATAATCCGAGTTTCTCATTCGGTATAATGTTTTAAACCTAAATAGGAATTCACTTTAAAGGTCAATTTATTTGGAAAGTGCTAACCAGATTCCAAATTACTGAGCTCTGAAAGTACTACAAGGCAAGTTTAACCGAATGAGTGTTTGCCTATCCATACCCCCATGAGGTATGTGACAACACTGAATAAAGAAAGGGTCTTTGAGCATTCACCGTGCAGGTATTTGACATGACCAATATAGCCAAGTGTTAAAGATCATTCTAAGCAGTTCTGCACAATCCATATACTATCAAGTAATATAATTGTACAATGGTGCTTGGTGGATGATATTTCCTATTAAAACTCATTGGACAACTGTTTGTATTAGACATTTTAAACCTACAAATGGTAGCCCTAGATATCGCACTACAGTATTAATTACAAGATGAACAATGTAAAATCAATACCACAACAGCAAAGGATGACGGCTTTTCAACAACCGACAAACACTCAGGTCTAACACCAGCCATCCCGAGAGAGGACGTCCCAAGCATGTACACCCCACAACTTTACATCACCTTTGCTACCTCACGCGAGCATGCAACAGCATGAGGACGCCATACTCCCAAACCAACTCCATGCACTTTGAGGCTTTAACAACTCAACATTTAAAAAGTTGATTTAAAAAATCAAACACCTGAATTTTTCCCTAATTAAATTTACTAGGGAAATGCACACCAAGCCATGAAACTTACAATGAAGATGAACAAACTACACACAACTGTCACCAAACTTCCACATACCACCCCCCTCTCACTCCTGCCCTCCCTCCTTAGGTGCTCTGATTGGCTGAGCACCTGACCCACCACCACTCACCTCTTGTTGTGAGAGCCTAAAGCATGTTTGGTTGCACTTTAAAAGTTCCCGAGTGTACTCGCCTAATTGTGAGTACCGCCTGCCCGGTTCACCATTTTGTTTTTCAATCTACCTCAATTTACCCCTTTACAGTCAAATATTATGCAAAATTCTGTTTAAGACTTGTCCCTTCTTAACTTAAATAACTGCTTTGGCCATCTGCAATCTTTCTAGGTGGGTAAAAATGACTCTTGAGGCCAGAAAGGACTTATCAGATGGCGATCATAACAATATGGTACACACACAAAATCACAACCTGATATACACCAAGCAGAAAATCCACTGGAGCTGTGAGGCGACGTAAACACTTGCCCAAGGCACTGGCAGCTGCATACTCTACCACAGTATATTACTGACTTTGTAAAAGTCTTACAACCGGATTTCCCCATAAATCACAGTAAGTTTTGAGGCCCCTCCTTGAGTCAACGTCTTACGTAAGACCTACAAGCACTCCGGGTGAAGGCTGAAGCAGTTCAACACCATACGCCCCAACTTCAAATACACAGTTGAGAGGCGGGACCAAAACGTGATTTTCTGTGTGTGCCTGAAGTTGGGGCATACGGTCTTGCTTCACCCTTCACTTTACCCTTCACCGGCGTACTTCAGGGGTTTTATTTAATACTTGGACTGGCTTTAGTAGGGCCTCCAGACTTTCTGTGGCTTCACAAGTGTCACGTGAATCCCCTGCATAGCAGTGGAACTGCCTTTTAACTTCACCTTCAATGCCTCTGCACTGGAAGTATACATCTACTCCAGCCCAGAAGAGTCATCAGTCCTGCCACCTCTCCATACCCCCCAGGGCCTGGCACGGCCTGGTACGACTCAGAGGCAAGCCGGGCGCCACTGCAAACTGGCAGTTTGTCCCCACAAACAAGCAGTTAGCCGCCTTCAACTGACAGTGGTACAGCTCAACACAAAGGCACCGCCAGCCACAACGAGCAGTTTGCTAGTTGACCAGATGTCCACCTCGTGTTGACACTGGATGAGTCATCACCGCCGGACTATATAAAGAGCGCTGCCTCCCTGGAGAGGCAATCTCTCCCTTAGTGCTCTAGGATCACCTTGGTGTCTCTAACAAGTCGTCCACTTCCAGCCAACATCTTGTGACTGATGCCATGGTGGTATGGTAGCTGTCTTCAGAACACCAGTATATCTTCATACTTTTATTCATTGCTTATTGTTTATTTTTTGCATTTAAGGTCATACTAACTTGTTCACCTTTGCATTACATGATAGTCAAGTATTGTCATGTGTTATTTTTGTTCATTACTATTTCAGTAAATTGTTTAATTATTTATTTGATAATTTTCATTTGTTTCCACCTGCAACTTACACACTGCAAGGCCAATAGCAGCATTTCTTTCATTTATGTGAGGGAGAGCCATACCATCTTGGTTCAGTATAGCTGTGATACCATAACCCGTCACACAAGATATCCAGTTGTAAGACTTTTACCATCAGTGGTGGTAGAGTATGCAACTGGCAATGCCTTTGTTACAGGTTCGCTTCATCTCACAGCCCCAGTGGATTTTCTCACACATTTGAATACATGAAACAACTTTATTTGATACATTCCAAACCAAAGTACTGTACAGTACAGTAATTATCAAACCATCAAATGTGTGGGATAATCATAGTGCGCTAAATATCACTAACGTCGCCAATACAAGAACAAAAATGCATACGGCGAACAATATCAAAGGTATTGAATTTACCAAGAATTTTATCGAGGGACAATTGACAGTGAGGGATGGTCGGAAAGCAAGACACGTAAGTCCTGGAAGTCAGGACATGTAGAGACAACGGTTTGGACAATAAGAAGCAGGGCAGCGCTCCATTAAGTGCCCGTGAGTTAAACGTGTATGACCAATATACAACCTCGCCAGAGCCGTTTCCCACCACCGGTTACGGTGGTAGGAGGAAGGCCACGGGAACACACTACTCTTAAGAGCACGCAATTTGTTACCAGTAACAGAAGACCAACAACCCTGACAACGGGCAAGAATGGGGAAATGAATAACTGGGTAAAAGTCATAATAAGGAATACCTTTACGGGAGATGGGACAGGTGCGGATAGCTTCCTTAGCGGCAGTGTCCGCACGCTCATTTAAGAACACACCAATATGGGTGGGAATCCAGCAAAATTCCACTGTCTTAAATCTACTGGAGATAAGAAACAGCGAATGTTGAATTTCAACTACCAAAGGATGGACTGGATTAAAGGATTCTAGAGCCATGAGGGCACTGCAAGTGTCAACTACAAACACAGAGGAGGATTGACAGCGAGAAAAGAGTTGATGAAGAGCATAGAGAATAGCATAAAGTTCTGCCATGAAGATGCTAGTCTCCGGAGGCAGGAGACACAAAGGTGCAGTCAGGAAAAACAACAGAGTAGCCTACACCGTCTGCAGACTTAAGACCCATTGGTGAAGACGGAAATAGAGTGGAAGTGTGAAGAAAAGTGTTCAAGGAAAAGGTGATTTAGAACTGTAGGAGGGGTAAAAGTTTTAGTCATGTGGGTCAAGGCTTACAGAATTTAGGAACGGGGACCCCTCCATAGGGGCAAAGACGGAATGACACGAGGGGAAATATTGGTAACACAAACTGAAAGAGCATTTTGTAAGAGAGACAACCGTACAGAAAGAGATAGGTGGTGAAGGGGAACAGGAACCACAGGATGGGTAAAGGTCAAGGCATGACATAAGCAAGAGTGAGGGTGCTGTAAGGACCGTGCAAGGTGGAGAAGACAGTAGCGATCATGGCGATCCTGTAGAAACAGGACGCCAGTTTCAACATACAGGCTTAGGGTAGGTGTCGAAGGAAAGGTACCAGAGCTGAGCCGTAACCCAGTATGATGCAGTGTGTCCATATGGTGAAGGGTAGAAGGAGAAGCAGACGAGTAAACAGGGCCATAATCGAGTTTAGACAGAACGAGAGAGGAATGTAAAGAGGAGCAGTGTCGATTAGCTCTCCAAGAAGTATGGGACGTGATCTAAAGTTAGTTAAGGGCCTTAAGAGAATTCAACTCGGACGTAAAAAATATGGGGCGACAAAGACAAACGAGTGTCAAAGATTAGCCCTAAAAGCTTTAGCAGATTCTTTGTACAAAAGGGGATGACCCCTGTTACCTAACAGTAAATAGGTATCTGGGAGTTAGCTGTTACAGGCTGCTTCCTAGGGGGGTGCGTGTGTGGGAGAAAAAAAAATTTAGTAGTTAACCACTGAACTGCTCTGTCTCCAAATAACACCCTGGTGCACAAGAAATAAATTCTTTCCAAAAATTTTTTTTCTCTTCTTATATTGTTAAAATGCAGAGTCTGATCACGGGGAAACTAAACAAAAAATATTGTATGTGACTTACTTTAGCTGCGATGGAGCTGGGAAGTTGAGCAAATTATGGGCACTGAGCGTTGGAGCGATGGGGGTCTGTCGGCCCCGCCACCCCATGCGACGGCAGTTGCTGCGAATAAAATGTTGCGCAATTATTTTGAAGTTTCTCATTCATTTCTTCTTTTTTTTTGCTGTAATATTATTTAAAAGTGTGTAATTTGTGGAATTTATATAATTCAAAGTATAGAACATCGCTATGCTCAAAATTATGGGCCTCATATATGCGACATATTCTACAATCAAACAGTGTTTTTGCTGTTATTACACTATATACACACATTGTATATACCCATCTACGTATGTATTCACCATAACGATCCACTATGTTGGTATGGTGAGCCCAAAAAACATGAGTGAGCCGCCACACCCTGCCAGTCCTCCCTCCCTCCTCCAACACATTACTCGCCAACATTCCTCCTCCCAAAATACTGTTATTGTGTTTATTACACTACAGTATTTACACACGTTATGTATAAGTATGTACATGTTTTATTCATGTACATACGTACATACTTGCCATCTCCTCACCTCTCTCTCTTGCCTACTTAATGCTCTTGCTTCCCTCATCTTATCACAATCGACTTTATAATGGTCCAGGACGGATCGAAATGTCGTCGTCAATTCAATTTCCAGTGTGTGGTTTGGTCAACAATGAAATCTTCATGCAAGATCTTATAAAGAAAACCCCTAGAACGAGTTTTGCAGATACGAAAGAGTTTAAGGTGAGTAGGGGATGGTTTGAGAAATTTTGAAAAAAGACGTGGTATTCATAGTGTTGTGAGGCATGGTGAGGGTGCCAGCTCAGACAAAGTAGGGGCTGAAAGATTTGTTCGTGATTTTAAAGATTTTGTAGATACTGTATTGATGGATATATTCCACAACAAGTGTTTAATTGTGAGGAGACATGGCTATTCTGGAAAAAATTGCCGAAGAGGACATACATTACCCAAGAGGAGACGTCACTGCCCGGACACAATCTAACTTGGGCTAACTTGTGTCAGGATAGGCTAACTCTTGTGCTGTGTGGCGATTTGAAAATTAAACCCTTGCTTGTGTATCATTCCGAAAATCCAAGAGTTTTAAAAAATATATAACGTGCAGAAAAACTGTGATGTAGAGTGGTTTGCCCTGCCATCAAAAAATATCTGCAAGAGAAAAGTTTGACACTAAAGGGCCTGCTTCTCAACAATGCTCCTGCTCATCCTCCAGACTTGGAGGATGCATTGTTGGGGCCACTTTTTTTTTTTTTAAGGATATTCCTACATGAGCCCTGAGTTTCTGGCTAATGTACCAATGACATGAAGGAGGAGTTTTCAACCTACCTTGTGTTAGGTGTGCAGAGGTCAATGGTTGAACATAATGTCAGGAGCAAAGGGGGGCGTTTGCCTCTTCGAACACAATTGCGACCATCTTCATCTCTTCGAACTATCCTAAATGCTCTCTTCACCTGTCTGACCAAATTGGGTGTCCAGACCACCTTTGAATCTGAAATTGTAAAATTAATAGCAATTTCAGAATATTCAGTCCATTTATACTAACAAAATTATACATACAATACTGTAATTGAAATTTTACAGAATGATAAAGGCAATTTAGTAACTTTGTTAAAATGCACATGGGGGAAATACATGAAAATAGGTTAATATTGTTCATAAGGTTGATGGGAAATGTTTATTACTTTTATGATTTAAAAGATGTATAGCCCTAATACTCCATCCTGGGTGCATTCCACCAGGTAATGACCACAGCAAAAGTTTTCCACGAGGCTCTATTGTCACACAAACTTTTCACATTTTCAAACTTGATTCATCTTTTCCCCCCCCCCCTCGTTCCAGGGGTTTTCTTTAAAAGGTCTTCATGCAAATGCCTTGGTTTCTCACAAATGATGGCCTCTGAAATGCTATCACCTGCTAACTCCTTGTTGTGTATCCAAATTAATAAAAACTTTTTAACATCCTCAAGTGTTTGTGTTCTTTGTTTCGGGATTGTTGATATGCCTTTTGCCACTTTAATGCTCATAATGTCCTTTTTCTTAGCAAGTATAGTGCATATTGTTGACATAGATTTGTTGTACTGCCTAGCTAGTTCAACAACCTGTGCACCATTTTGATGTTTATGAATGCTCTCTTGTTTTTCCTCTATGGTCATTCTCACATGTGTTTTCTTGGCTTGAACCTTACCACTGGCTTTCTTGGGACTCATGGCAAGATATATCATAACAAATTTTATGTTCAAATAGCCAAAAATCCCAAAACAAATGTAATGCTTTACAAAGAATTCAGGCGCGATACTTACTAGGCAGGAGACACTGGTAAACTGAGGCGCGATCACCATGCCACCACGCGCTAGGTCAGCCCATACGTATATCAACAAACTCCTTTCCCGAAGCAAAGTTTGTAACCCGATTCAAATTTTTCGAAGAAATTAGGCTCGTAACCCGAAAAGTTCATAAATATTCATTCGTAAGCCGAGGTGTCACTATATATAACTAAAAAATTAAACTCAGGATTACTTTCAACCCCCACCCCTTTTGCTTTACTCCATCGCCACCTACCTTCACCCCCCTCTATGATGTACTCTTCCATAGACACCTACCTTTGCCCCCCTCCTCCCCTCTACTCCTCCATCATCACCTACCTTCACACCCCCTCCCTTCTCCTCCTCCATCGTCACCTTCCTTTCACCCTCCTCTATGATGTACTCTTCCATAGACACCTACGTTCACTGCATATAATGCTCCCCTCTACTCCTCCATCGTCACCTACTTTCACCCCCCCTCCGCTCTACTCCTCCAGGGTCGCAGACAATTTCACGAGCGTGAGAACTACGAGTTCTCTAACCACTCTCACACTCCTACTCTCTCACCAGTGAGGGAGGAAATGAAGGAAGAAAGGTGGGGAGAGAGAATAGGCAGGGGGGAGGAGGGCCTTGATACATTTCTTCCATATAGATAGGTAGACTGAGGGAGAGCTGCTTGCCAAGAGCCCTATCAGACAGGCTTCCTATTCCTCAACCCTCCCTAATATGCCACATCCTGGTCAGGACAACTTGCTCGATTGTTATTCTTGGTGTGACTCGAGAACTGACCTCGAGGCGGGGCATGGGCATGGATTATCTCCCTGGGGCACGCACCTCCCTGCCCCAGCTCTCTCTCTCTCTCTCTCACATAATCTATCAAGGGTCTAACATGAGGTCATTGTGCCTACCAGAAGTGTATATGTCCAAGGCTGGCCACCTGTCTGGACCATTCAAATGTATAAACACGTAATTAGTCTATTAAAATTATATATAATGCTACAATTATAAATTAATTTGTTCATGGTCATGCGTTTATCAGTATTTTAATATGAGGTATATATATACGCATGTATGTATACGTTGACGTACACACATATATGTGATTATGTGTATGGAATGATTATGATTATGTGTAATCATATATATGATTATATCTAATGGAATGCATTAGTAAGTGATGTGATGGAGGCTGACTCCATACACAGGTTCAAGTGTAGATATGATAGAGCCCAATAGGCTCAGAAACCTGTACACCTGTTGATTGACGGTTGAGAGGTGGAACTAAAGAGCCAGAGCTCAACCCCAGCAAGCACAATTAGGCGAGTATATGAACGAATGCACATGTACACTTTCAAATGAATTAAGATACCTTGAGATACACAATGACTTAGTTTAAATAGTTTAAACACATTATGGTACTGATTTTGACATGTTGATGTCTGGAAGGGAGAGGGGGTGTGGGGGGTTATTGTCTGAGGTGGAGGACCAGAGGAGGGGGTCAGTGGAAGGATGGTGGCTGGAGGGATGCCATTGTTCTAATGGTTATGAAAACAATTATTGATGGCAGGAATTCAGTGGGTGTGTATTTCACCCGCACCATCACCATACTGTGCCCTGCTACAACCCCCCCCCCCACTCCACCCATGCTGTGCGGGGCGTATTACACATTATGGGATAACCGACTGTCTATCCATTCCTGTCTGCTCGTTATGCTGCCCTTCCTTTTGAAAATTGTCTGCTTTATCGACTTCCTTCAAGACCACACGTTAGCCTCTTATCACGCCCTCTTACCACTCTCAGGGAGCCGGCTCTTCTATACAATAGTTACCACTCAGTCCCCAAGGTGAAAGAGTGTCCGGGCATATGACTTGTTATGTGTACTTATTTGCGATTCGTTTGGGCTGTCACGTGTGGGGATTAGTGTTGAGTAAGGCTAGGCCAGGTCAGGTCAGACTAGGCCAGGTCAGACTAGGCTAGGTAAGGCTACGCCAGGTCAGGCCAGGCCAGGCCAGGCTAGGCAGGGTGAGAGAAGTAAAGCGGCAGGTACTTACGTTTCCGAGAAAGTAGCGGCGGTAGTATATTGTTGATTTAGATTCGACGACATCCTGAAGCTAGTAGGTGGCGGCCTCATCGCTCTCGAACTTCTTGTTGTTGTAGGGGATACGAGGCACACCCAATATCCCCCTTACATTGATCACATCGCACACTAATATTTTTACTATTTCAGACACCAGATTTGTCTGTTTCGTATATGTATAATTGTTCAATATTAAAACCACAATAGAATGCTCTAAGTACTTTCGTATATTAATACATCTTCAGAAGGAATGGTTCGCTCTGAAGATGTATTAATATAAGAAAGTACTAAAGGAAATTCCTGTTTCAATTCTTCCTCCGTGGTCTGACACTCTTATTATATATTGTATATACTGAATTATATATACTATGCTTATATAATATATACTGAAATATTGTTACATTTAACGTATGAAACAAAGTATATATCTGTATTTTTAATAAAATATAAAACATTAATATTTATCAACGTATCTCTGTGAATTACATAATTTATCAGTATTGTACAGCCTGTGATCTCCACCTGGCTGGCCACTGATACCTAAGTAGCTTTCATGTGTCCGGACACCGGCGATAGGATTGTATTATTTAACTTTAAAGAGAGAGATATTTCTTGAAATGTTGTCACATTAACGTCTACATCTTCCTTCCTTCTGACATATAGATTTTAAGGTTAATTAGCATATATGGAAATAAATTACACAATTTATAGGCTGGTGTGAAGGGCTTCACACTCTTAGAGCAAGCCATCAAGAAACTGTACAGTATCAAATGCATATATCTTCGTTTTCACTTCAGTTATATTTATGACAAGTATTTAAAGTGTAGCTTATATTTCTGCCTTTCTGTTGACATAGAAAACTTTCGTTTATTACATTATCTAGATAAAATTAGCATTGATCTTCAAAAGGTTGTAGTTGTAACTTCCATTATAAACAACATTATTATTGCAAACAGTAGGAGTTTCAAAGTCTCATTTGTATGGATACCTTCTCATATAGGTGTTGTCCAGCATGATGACACAAACAAGGCAGCTAAAACTGAATGTGATAAGCCTGAAGTTGAGTGGGATATGGGCATTCCAATCTCTTCTGTCAAAGCCGCAATATTTTAGGAAATTAGGGAAGACAGAAGAGCAGTCACTGACACAAAAGCCAGAAAGCAAGAGTATAAAGAGCTATGACATGTTTATGTGCCTCTGTAACCTTTTCCAATACCGCCCACAAGATGATATATGGGGTGCATAATTAATGAACTAAACTAAGTAAACATGTTTAGAATCGAGAATTATATGAACGGACAGCATAAAACTTCCACTAGTGTCACAATGACAGTGTGACATTGTAATTGCCAGAATTAGGCTAGGATATCGATATGTATCGCAGGTGGCTGCAGGTAATGAATAGCCCCCAATGGTGAATATTCCAATTGTAAACTATGTGAACAAGAGCTGGGACATACTCACCAACACTATATCTGTGATTGCCCTGTTATAAGTGACTTCAGACCAAATGGTATAAGGTACTTTGAACTCTGTAATTACTTCATACACTTAGGAATATTGGAAGATATTCTTATGCTGTACCCGGATTTTGCTAACGGAGGCTAATAGATCAGCCTTATATTTTATGTTCTCACCTGATTGTTACCTTGAGGTAGGCCCGTAAGTGGTAGTCCTCTTGAACCATTAACAGTATCAATAGATGATACTGGAGATCTGTGGAGGTGCGACTGGACCCTGCGTGACGGGAGATGTATCCCTTGTTTCTTGTGATTGATTGATGAGGATTAAGCCACCCAAAAGGTAGCACGGGCATGAATAGCCCGTAAGTGGTGTTCTTGTTAGTCACAGTTGATTTTTTTTTATTGAGGCTGGTATTTTATCCCCTGATTCCATGTATAACTAACCATCCTGTGAGATGGGAATATTTAATGAACTTATAGCTAGTTTTTGATATACACTGTGTAATCTTTCATATAGAATAGGGTAGCAGCACATTACTGTGTATACCTAAGCTTGTTAATAATAACAAAAAAAAAAGTTAGTTTCTATCGATAGGGAGAGCGATGGTTCAAAAATCCTTCTTTAAAATATGAATATCTTTCCTATCTCACTAAGATTCAGATCAGATTCAGATTCAGATGTTTATTCAGGTAAGGTATATACATACAAGTGATGTTACATTAATGGATTGATATATAGATAGAGCTAGTACATACAATGCCTAAAGCCACTATTACGCAATGCGTTTCGGGCAAGAAAACATTAATATCTAGAACTTAATACTAATTGAGCATAAAGAATAAAAGATGTTGAGAACAAATACAAATAAAGATAAAAAAAAAGGGGGAACATGACTGAAAAAGCAGCACAAATACAATAGGTTGACAAACAGTGTTGATTAAAAAAAAAAAAGAAAATAACAGACATGGGTTGACAATAGAGGAGTGAGGTAGATTACAGGGAATTTATTAGGTAGTGTTTAGTTTTTATCTTAAACTGGTTGAGAGAGGTACAGTCTTTAACATGGTTGGGAAGGTCATTCCACATTCTGGGCCCCTTGATTTGCAGAGCATTTCTAGTTTGATTAAGACGTACTCTAGGAATATCAAAACTGTATTTATTTCTGGTGTGGTGCTCATGGGTTCTGTTACAACCTTCTATGAAGCTTTTAAGATCAGGATTGGCATTATAGTTTAGCGTTTTATATATGTATAATACACATGAGAGAATGTGCAGTGACTTAATATCTAACATATTAAGAGATTTGAGTAGGGGTACCGAGTGATGTCTGGGGCCAGAGTTGGATATTGTTCTAATAGCGGCTTTGTGTTGGGTAATTAGAGGACGTAAGTGATTTTGGGTAGTAGAACCCCAAGCACAAATACCATAGTTGAGATAAGGATAGATAAGGGAGTAATAGAGAGTCACCAGGGCAGGGCGTGGTACATAATATCTGATCTTAGAAAGAATGCCCACAGTTTTTGAAACTTTTTTTGATATATTTAGAATGTGTCCCTGGAAATTCAGCTTGTGGTCAATGAGAATGCCAAGGAATTTGCCATCTAATTTGTTACAAATTTGGGTATTGTTTATTTTGAGATTTATAAGACTAGAGGATTTATTGCCAAACAGAATATAGAAGGTTTTGTCAATGTTAAGGGTGAGTTTGTTGGCAGTTAGCCAAAGATGGACTTTATTTAGCTCAGTATTTACTGTGGCATTTAGAGCAAGAGGGTCAGGACTGGAGTAAATGAAGGTTGTGTCGTCAGCAAATAGAATTGGTTTGAGGTGTTGGGAGGCATTTGGAAGGTCATTAATGTAGATGAGAAAGAGGAGAGGGCCAAGTATGCTGCCCTGAGGAACACCAATGTTGATGGGTAGGGTGGGAGAAATTTTATTATTCACAGAAACATATTGGAGCCTGTCAGTAAGGTAGGACTCGAGGTATTGTAGGGAGTGTCCTCTGACTCCATAATGATGTAATTTACGAAGAAGGTTATGGTGGTTGACAGTATCAAAAGCTTTACGCAGGTCCACAAATAACCCAACAGGGAACTCCTTTTTATCAAGAGCTGTATGAATCGAGTTAAGCATACTAATAAGTGCATCGTTAGTGCTTTTTTTGGGTCTGAAGCCATATTGGCAAGGGCTAAGTATATTGAGTTTGGCTAGATATGAGTAAAGCTGCTTGTATATAAGTTTTTCAAAAATTTTTGACAAGTTTGGCAGGATTGATATAGGTCTGTAGTTGTTAACATCTGTGGGGTCACCACATTTGTGGACAGGCGTTACTCTCGCTTTTTTTAGAACATCTGGAAAGGTTTGGAGTTCAAGTGACTTGTTGAAGAGCAAAGCAATAGCAGGGGCTAAAGATCTGGAGGCTTTTTTGTAAATTAAAGTTGGTATCTCCTCAAGGGCACCAGACTTGGTTTTAAGGGAAAGGATTATCTCATTGACGTCAGTGGAGTTAATAGGCTTTAGGTACAGAGACTGTGGATAGTTACCTGTGAGATAGTCCCTAATGTCAGTACTGGAAGATGGAATATCATTTGCAAGGGATGAACCAATGGAAGAGAAGAACCTATTAAACTCAATAGCAGAATCAGAGGCTGAAAGCTGACCATCGTTATTAGACAGGAGAGTCGGTTTGTTATTTAAAGATTTCTTTGATCCCAATATTTGTGAAATTGTGCTCCAAGTTTGTTTAATGTTGCTCTTTATTTGAGTAAATTTATCTTCGTAGTAATTAGTTTTGGCTCGTCTAATTATCTTAGATAGCAATAATGAGTAATTCTTTGAGAATTCTTTGGAGACAATTCCTAACCTATACTTCTTCTCAAGGTCGTGTTTTTTGTTAATGGATTTCAGTATTCCCTTTGTAAGCCAAGGATTGTTAAGCCTTTTGCTTGTGACTTGTTGTGTGTCTTGTTTTTGACTAAGATCTAATCTCTGTGATTAAAATGCAAAATTGACTTTGCCACTGCCTTTTTGATAACGTATACAATCATAAGCTTATTTGTGAATCTCTATTAAACAGTAAATCAGAGAGCGTGTAAGGTTCCGTGTTCCATGTCCGAAGAAACAGGGAGATTTTACATAAATACAGTACATGATAGTTTAAGTAGCGAACGCATACCAACAAATAACGATTAGTATCTAACAAAAATATTGTTCTATGGAGTTGATTTAACTTCCAACCATGTATTTTTAAATAATCTTTAACGTTTTCTGGCTAGTTATGTTAGATTTGATTAAAAATACGCATTCTACTTGTTAATATCGTTAGATTTGATTATACTTTGCCCAGTCTAGGTGCTAGTAAGCCCTACTTGTAGTCACACCCCCTTCTCCTTATCCATTAGGTCTTTTACGGCCTCTTGGCCGGGTACATTACGCGTTATGTGGTCTCTCACTTATTAGTTATTCTTTGTGTCCTGCCTGTTATATCCTAGTGTTATATAATTACTACACATTTGCACTCGGCCTTAATTCTAGTACCAGTTAACCTTTAGGTTTCTGCAGAATTAGTTTCCATGTCACTATAGGCTAAGGTCTCATACTTACTACGGGTGTACCTTTTAAGTTAAATCTAGTCCTTGGAATTGTTACTGTTAATTCGTACTTTATATATTTACTTTATATATTTTAATATAAACGTTATATATTCCTTAAATTATATTTGAAACTTTGTATATTTACATGTTCAATATTAAGTTTTATATAATATCAACTTTGTTAAGTCTATAATATAAACCGTGTTTAATATAAACTTTATATAATTACTTACTTTATGTGAACTTTATATATTTACATGTTCTGCAGAATTTAATCTTCAATAAACTTTAACGCCCCATACTGCCAGTATCTTTCTCCCCCTGGTCAGAAAAAATACGCATTCTACTTGTTAACATCATAAATTAAATTTGCGATAATTTGAGCAGAGAAGTTCGACGACTGGATCACTGTGTACAGAAGGTTGATATGCCAGCAAACACTTTCCAGAGAGCAATATATCTTGGATAAGTCGCTCCACGATATTGTTGCTTGGACCATCGACTTCCTTTGATATTACATATTTACATCTTATTTTGTTATGAAATGATATTTTTTCAGAGTAAAATTATGTTTTCTCATTTTCTGCATCCAGCATCCACATTATAGTGAGTAAATATACCATATTACTTCATTGCTTACGTAATGCTAGGAAGGTTTGAGTAGCTTTGGGTTTTTAGTGGACAGAATCTCCAATAGATGGGGCGAGAGTCACCCCATCTCTCTCACCCCATCTCTGGACCGGGCGGGACTCGAAACTTAAATTAAAATTGCTATATCATTGGTCTCCAACATGATATATTTCCTTTGATGCACTCACAATAACGATTATAGCTCTGTCTTTCTGGAGGCATGTAATATTTTAGGCTTTATTAGCGTATCTTTGTTAATTACACAACATATTGGCAAGTACCTAATAAATTTCCTGTAACCTACCTTACCCCTCTGTTGTCAACACATGTATGTTTTTTGTTTTTTTTTGTTTTGTTTTTCAAATCAACGCTGTTTGAATGTATTTTCTGTAATAATTTGTAATTGTATTTGGTCTGCTTTTTCAACAATGTTCCCCCTCTTTTACCTCTATTTTTATTTGTACTCAACACATTTTATTCTTTTTACCCATTAGTTTTAAGCTTTAGTCATTAATGTTTTTCCTGCCCGAAACGCTTTGCGTAATAGTGGCTTTAGGCATTGTATGTACTAGCTCTATCTATAAAGCCAACAAACTTTGTAAAATCTCTTTATGTATGTACCTTACCTAAATAAAAATTATTATTATTATTATTATTATTATTATTATTATTATTATTATTATTATTATTATTATTATTATTATTATTATTATAAGTGCGTAGGCGTCTGCACTCCATGACCGAAATGCTACTGAACGCCACTATAAAAACATATATATCTTCACTTGAGCTTTAAATATGTCTAATGTAATGTATTTAAAATAAAGCTTATATTTCTATCTTTCTTAAGACGTGTAAAACATTTGTGTTTATTAACGAATTTACGTAAAATAAGCATTCTTCTGAGAGAGTTGCTCTGTCGCTCAGTCTATGCGGGGGTCAGAGCTCGGCTATTATAAAAGTACACGTATCTTCGCTTTAAATTTAAATATGCCCATGGTAAGGTATTTAGAACGAAGCTTATATATCTGTCTTTCTTGTGACATATAAAACTCTTACGTTTATTAAGGAATCTGCGTGAAATAGGCATGGTTCCGAGATGAATGCTGCGGTTTTCGAGTTTCACGAGCGATGAAAACTGCCACTTTTATACAACTACAAATATCTTCGGTTTTACTTAAAATATTTGTCTGGTAGAGGTTTTACATATAGATCGCGTTTCTGTCTTTCTTCTAATAAATAATTTTGGTTTAATCAGTTATCAAGATGTTTTCAACAATATTCTTTCAGCGTTCGTCTTTTCCAACTTGGGCGACCCTTTTGGAAGCGCGATACTTGGGTTAACCCATCCTATAGTTGGGTCTGTTTAAAACTGGGGTTCGAGTGGGTATCACGCCAGCCTCAAGACTGAGCGGGTGTCAGCCCGCACCTTCACGACGCCTGCTGCTGCTGCTGGCCTCTGGTGACCACCATCTGCACTACAGAGCTCCACCTAATTTCCAGTGAACCATTTGTTTTGAATGAACTTTAGCATACAACATTAATTACCCTTAATATTCCAGCTACTTATCACCATAATGAAGTTAGTTCATTTATTATGCACCCGATACCTATCCTGTAGGGGGCAGTGTTAAGTGTTAAACAGCCACACTAATGACACTTGACATCATATTCACTAACCATTAAAGACCTTTTTTTTTTGAGATATATACAAGAGTTGTTACATTCTTGTACAGCCACTAGTACGCGTAGCGTTTCGGGCAGGTCCCTGGAATACGATCCCCTGCCGCGAAAAATCGTTTTTTCATCCAAGTACACATTTTACTGTTGCGTTAAACAGAGGCTACAGTTAAGGAATTGCGCCCAGTAAATCCTCCCCGGCCAGGATACGAACCCATGACATAGCGCTCGCGGAACGCCAGGCGAGTGTCTTACCACTACACCACGGAGACTTCTGTAATTATATTAATGTGTGTTCCCCCATGTTTCCAGGAATCATATAGGAAGGCCAAAAGTAACCCGGGAGTTTCTCCTGAGGTCAGATTTTGTCTTGCCAGGAGCAAACTGTCCACCACAAGGTCAGACGAAGCATAGATATAAGCTCATCAAGAACGTAGCACCATCTTGTGGACCATAAACTGCGAGCCACCATTAATAGTTGATACTGGAGATCTGGGGATGGGACTGGCTGTACCAGTTATGGAGCTGCTGGGTTAGTGTACACCTCTTGGTCTTCCGTGTTTTTCCTTGCATGAGATTGTTGTTATAGATTCAGCTACTCGGAACAAGTTTCAAGTAGCACGGGCTATGGTGAGCCCGTAACTTACCTGGCACAGGAGCAGTGCTGTGTGTCTTGCCCGATTGATTGATTGATGAAGATTAAGCCACCCAAAAGGTGGCACGGGCATGAATAGCCCGTAAGTGGTGGCCCTTTTGAGCCATTACCAGTATCAAGAGCTGATACTGGAGATCTGTGGAGGTGCGACTGCACCCTGCATGACGGGAGATGTCTCCTATGGTCTTGCCTGAGACTTACTGCGAGTTGATGAGTTGATATGGACGTGCTGACATCGGAGTTTGGTGAGGTGGCCTCCATGAGTGCTTGTATGGAGTAGGTGTCGTATTTTTAGTGCGGTGGTGGAGCTCCTACTAAGATTTCCTCGTCTGAGGAGTTCGTAACATTCGTAGTTGGTGGTTTTGTCTTTCGTCTCGCAGCCTGAGGTGATCTCAGGTGTCGTGGATTAATGGTAGAAGCTATTTCAAGATCGTTGGTGGTGCTTTTAGTATTTGAAGACAGCACGTCTGACTGTAGGAGTGTTGGGAGCTGGAGAGGGAAATACCTCTGTTTGTGCTGCCCGGATCTTGGGTGGTTCTGGAGTCTGTTGAGATTGACCTCGTGATCGTCCTGGTGGTAGTGGAGGCAATGAGACTTGCGTCCGGGGCGATAATGGGTTCCAGGCTGTTAGCTGGATACATCGCGTTGAGTTCCTTGACGAATCATTGATTGTCTGATCCGCCAAGCCTTTCTGCTAGTTGAATAAGACCAGGGATAATGCCTGCAAGGGACTGTGAGGGTGCTGGTTGGTCATGAGGTCCTCGGTGTGGAGGCAGAATGATCTGTTTGGAGGAGCCACTGTTTGGTAGGGCTGGTACGGTTGTAGTCTGGGTGGTCGGCGGCATGGTGGTCTTCACTTTAATCTTCTTTAGTTCCTCCTTCCTTTTTGTGCAGAGGTTAGAGGTGGCGGCGTGCTGTTCTCCCAGTTCGCGCATTTCTTGGTGGTTGCGGTACAATCCTTGTAGTTGTGAGTGCCGGAGCATGAGCTGTACTTATTCGTTTGTTCTGGCCACTTGTCCACTCATATTGCCTTGTCAATGGCTGCTGCAATTTCGCGCTCAGAGCGCTTGTAGACTCCAAGGAGTCGCACTTTCACTTTGTCATGTTCTCTGGCAATGGCTCGGATTGTCAGGAGAACCTGGAGTGGAGAGTGGTAGTACTCGTAGTGGTTGGCAGTTTTCATAGTGGTAGTACTTGTAGTGGTGGACAGTTTTCATAGTGGTAGTACTTGTAGTGGTAGGCAGTTTTCATAGTGGTAGTACTTGTAGTGGTGGACAGTTTTCATAGTGGTAGTACTTGTAGTGGTAGGCAGTTTTCATAGTGGTAGTACTTGTAGTGGAGGGTAGCTCTTATAGTGGTAGTACTCATAGTGGCAGTGAGTGGTTGTAGTACTTACAGCGGCGGTGCTTGTTGTGGTAGTTAGTACTCATAGTTACAGAGTGCTTGTTTACCTGATTGGTTGATACCTGGTTGATGGGGTTCTGGGAGTTCTTCTACTCCCCAAGCCCGGCCCGAGGATTGACTTGTGGGAGTTTGGTCCACTAGGCTGTTGCTTGGAGCGGCCCGCAGGGCCACATACCCACCACAGCCCGATTGGTCTGGCACTCCTTGGAGGAATAAATCTAGTTTCCTCTTGAAAATGTCCACAGTTGCTCCGGCAATGTTCTTGTAATGGTAGTTTGTTCTTGTAGTAGTAGTATTTATAGTATTTATAGTGGTAGGTAGTACCTGAAGCAGCAGTGAAAGCTTGCAGTTGATGGTAGTATTCGTAGTGGCAGCGAGCGATAGCACATCACAAATCTCCTGGCCGAGCAATGGCTCTATTGATTACATGTTTCATGGTCAAACAACTGGATATTTAGAGACTATATTCAACCTTTCTCTATATTTGTTTTAAAATACAGCATACACAGACACACAGGGGAATCTTCAGTAACAAATCAATGATCTTGAGTAACTTCAAATAACCCTTAAAATAACAAATTCACTCTTATGTTCCAGCACTGGTAACCAAAAAGAGGGAGTCTTAGAAAACAAAGACAGGGAGAGAGGGGGGGGTTGCTACTAAGGAATTTCTCTAAATAGTGTTCACAAATGCTAGGTTTCCTAAGGTTGACTGGTAAGGCTGATGTGTATCTTCTATTACTCTACAATACAGGGCAAATTATTGTTGAAAACTTTGTACACATGTGATAGCAAGTCATGCCTAAAATTAACTTGTGTTATATTTACCTTTTAATGCTAAATAAAATCTGAAGTAAAAAAAACTTCAACTCGGATATCACGACTATATACAGTACCGAGTCTAACGTCACACTTGCACTTAGCAGTGTCTGTGGTAAATTCAGTGATGATAGTCATCATAAAACAAAGATCAGGCAGTGAATGTATTTTAAGAGTTATTTACTTTTACTAAGGATGAGTATAAATAAATAATAAACTGCCTCCAAGTACTATCACTGATACCTAACATAAAAAACAAGAAAAAAAGCTGAAGGAAGCAACATTGCCGAGAACTCACGTGTAAGACAAATGAATCCCTTAAGAATCAATGCATCATTTACAATCGAGCAAAAAAATCTGACATTTTAATTATCTGGTGAAAATTCTTTATGGAAAAAGTGATTCAGGTCCGGGTAAATCCACAGTGGTTGTGACTCAACAAGAAATTTACTGCACATCCACTCTGGTTGAACCAAACCTCAGAGAGCCACAAGATACACAAAAATATGTAGAATATTAACAAAAGCTGCAGTACTCCCAACAACAGCCAAATAAATAAAATATAATTTACAACAATTAAATTATAATATTTATTTCAATAACAATGACTATGCAGAGGTATAAATAATATATATAATGAATTTATTTGAAGAGAAAGACATTGTCATGTATAATTAGTTCGTTTTCTTGTTTATAAGGTTGTAACAACCTTTCCTGCTGAGAGAGGAGGAGAGGAGAGGGAGAGGCCGTACTCCTCACTAAGAATGGCTTTTTGGGGGGCAAATATACCAATACTGTACTTTAAATCCTAAACATGTGCAAACTGGCAGTCAATACGTTACAAAAGTCTGGTGAGATCACTCATCAAAACTCCTTGGAGTTCCCTCCTCACAAGAACATGCAACAGTGTTTACCATCCCATGTCTAAGAGTGATTCTTCCTGCTCACTTTAAATTTAAAAGCTATAATTCTTTTAATAATTTCTGGATTAACAATTTTCCTATCTGGAACCAATAAAAATCATAGTGTTTTGTTCATAATTACAAACATTTTAATTGTTGAGCTCCTGGGGAGTGACAAAGATGAACTACACATTTAAATCTGTATACCTATGCTCAACTATTGGAGCTTCCAGATTCACAGTATTTACATTAAGTCCCGATACCTACCCTGCCAGCTGCTGATACCTGCGTTACCAGGTCCAAATAGCTCTTATACCTGACTTAACAGGTCATGGATGGTCTGAATGACTAGATCTTTGATATCTAGGGAGCAGCTGCAGTATATTTAGTCAAAGCAGTTGCAAAAATAAGGATAAATGGAATACATTTATGGAAAGGTATGCCACTTAGGACATAAGTCACATAAACAACTAATTGGAGGTGAGGCTTCCTCGCATTAGCTTCATCATCTACTGTCGAGTCTAAACCCCTGTCAGGGTGATTACAACTGCTTGGCAGACACAGTTCAGTTATCTGTTCATCACACACTAGGACAACCATTGCACTCTGTACAACCTGCTCATCTCACCTTAGTCGCAATGTGTGTCTTGGCTGAGAAACACACTTTTGACTGTACGACTCATGAAGGCAAATACGAGATAGTTTGGATGCCGTAATTGACAACCATATATTTAGCAAATAATGAGCTACGAGGAAACCAATAATGACAACCACAGCTCACAAGCATTTATATCTGCATTGATTCTGACACCTTAAAAAATATACTCTGGGAAAATTTATTAAAAACTGAAGAATGAAATGAATGTAAATAATTTGGCAGTATTTATACTCTTTTTCTCAAAATAGAAAAGTGCTAAATCATACAATCATTAGGAAGTGATGATGAATATCAATGATTCATGACTTTATCAAGGCGACTAGACTTTATACAAAATTGAACACAGCCAATATGCTAATACATGCTTCAGTTATTTAACATACTAAGAACTCACCTACAAATTCTTTCTTTTTTCTCCAAAGACGGTAAAGATGACGGTATGTTTTCCTTAAGTACAGTTCCAAAACTCAGTTATCATGTTGAGAGTAAGTTCAGTACCAGAGTTGACATATATATACACCAAACTTTAGTCCAGTATATTACACTAAATCATAATTATTCACAGTAGGTGATTTAATTGACATGTAATTCATCAATATTGTGAGAGTTGTACCAATAAGTTACTAAATGTAAACAAATAACAGCAGTACAAAACCTCAAAGTCCTGTAAAGACTATTTCAAAGTACTAAAATAATGGTTTATACAGCTGGTATAATAACAATGGATAGCTTTCAGTTTAGTTGTTAAGTCTCAGTTTAGAGTTCGTGTGTTAAGTTATCAACACACACATCTTTATTTAACATGAAAATATGATGTATAATTAACATGTACGGTAACACCATGTTCTTAGGTATTAACTAGGTGAGCTTTTCAACATGCTCTCTGCAAGAACTATAAAACTCACAACATTAAATACATTATTGATTGACCATGGCAACATAATTACCTAGGTAATTACCATTACGAGACAACAAAGGCCGGCTTTTACCACAAGTCAATTACCTCTGTGATCATGTTTTTGTCCATCTTTTCTTCAATTAGACGACTCTGCGTATCCACTACGATGTTCAGTAGAGACCTAGACCTTGTGACCAGCTCTGAAGCTGTGGGATATAAAGAATTATATTAGCCTCATATCAAGAATATCAAAGAGCGAGATCCTATAATAAAACTGTAATGTGCGTACTGTATTTACTATACATTAACTATAATAACACATGCTTCATATTACAAGAAAGTTACCAGAACACAAATCAAAATGTCAACATAGTTGGTCAGAGAAAAATGATTCTAAATTTGTCTTGTTACTAGTTATTATTTATGACACTCTTCCTTTGGACAATTTCCTTTCTTGCAGACGGGAGGGTCACGGGAGGTGTCGTGTGATACATAATATTTAAATTACTGTCCCGTACTTTCAAGAATTCACAATATTTGACGAGGAAGAGTACATGTTAGTTGGGTAATGCTTACACTGATTAATAAGTGTCAGGAGAGAGTGGGAGACGTTTCCACAAACTCATACAAGCGAGAAGGCAAACACACAACTAGAAAATGTGCAAATGAAGAAAAAAGGGAAATGATGGTTATTGTTATGCTGATGATGTGAAGCTTTATGATTTGTAGGTTTGTCTTTTCTTTGGCATGCTTTCAGGTGTCTCCAGGGAGTGTTTCCCAATTTCTCGATCTTGAGAGTTTGTTGGTGTATGTTTTGGGTTAGTGTGGTTTCATCTCCCCATATCCACCAGTTCGTATCTTCTTGTGTTTTCTTGTGGCCAGTCTTGCCGTGCTTTCTGCCTTCTCTCTGTGCTCTCATCCAGTGGTTTTTACAGGGCTTTGTCTGTTCTGGACAGTCAGCAGCTGGACTTTCCTTGCATGTTTGGGCCTCTTCTTCTAGATGTCATATCAAGAGCTTTCATTCATTGATGTTCACCGCCTTTATGATGGACAATGGCATACATCCAAATTCCTCTCTGGAGGCAGCATTTGAGGCTGCAGTTGGCTGATGCTTGGCATGCCTTTATCTTGTTTGGACATTCCTCGCATTTCGTCACTGTCATCTTCTGTTGTGCAATTCTTTCGGGGGGAGGGGGGGGGGGGGGCGAGTCTTTGTGGTGCATTTGTCATTATCTTATGCAGCCAATTCTCTTTTGGTCAGTGCCCTATTTTTTTGTCATGGTATCTTTCATCCTACTCATCCTAGCTTTCTTTTCTCCAGCCGATTTCTGCTTCCTGTATGGAGCTGAAACAGCTCCTACAACTAAACGGTTAAGGTAGATCCTTTTTTTGGCAATTTCCTCTTGAGATTTTTAGGGTTTGGATTATTGGAGGCTCCCATCTTCCTCCTTTGAGGTGTTTACTGACATTTCAGTAGGGGTTAGAACTTTGTCTCTAAGTCTCCACCATGTCAGCAGGGGGCTTTGGTCTCCAAACTTGTTGCATGTTCACTTCAACATTCAGGAAATGGCAGTAGTCAAACTGTGCTCAAGCACATACCTCTACCTCTCCTGAGAAGCTTAGCCATTCATTTAAAATCTAACAGTCCATTGTTAATGTATTCTCTTTTCTGGGGTGATTTTTACCATCACTGTAGAGTTAGACGATAGTTTTAGGCTCTTTTTTTTAGTTTGGGATTTAGCACTCTGAGCAGTCACATCCGAGTATCAAATATGTTGCTGAATAGTTTCCCAGTTTCGTTCAAGCTGGATGAAGTTGGAGGAAAATGTGACCGTTTTCCTGTGAGTATGCAACACATTCAGCATTCCCCAGGTGGATCTCTCTGAATCTGCATGAAGATAATTGTGTACATGGCATTGTTCATCATCCAACATCTTTGTCTCACTTCTCGTTACCAGAATGAGGTTGCCTTGTAATGGTTAATTGCTCTACACCAGTCCTCCTCCATGATGTTTCTTCTTACTTTGTAATTCCTCGTTTAGCTGTTCTTGGGTTGGAAGCTTTTGCCTAACTCTCTTGCATCCACTCATACTTTTCTGGTGAAGCTTCTTCAGGTCGGTTCTGCCTAGCTCTCCTCAGTCCTCCTTTTCTTTAGCACACTATGAAGTCTCTTGAGATATCCGGGACAAGTGATCCAAGCATCAGGATGAACCTTGCCCATCTATATGCTGCATATAGGGAAGAGTGAACCCTTATCTGTGTACACAAATACTCAACTTAGTATACCTCACTGCATAAAAACAAAATTTCAAAGAAATAATAACTAAATAAAACAAGAAAATCAAAAGCAGACATGAACAGAAGCCCACACATGCATCCCACAGTATACATATCACTCCCACAGTATACATATCACTCCCACAGTATACATATCACCACCACCGTGTATACACTGCCCAATAAGAAACGCGGCTGCAAAACACCCATAAAGTAAAGTGACTAACTCATTGAGCCTCACTGCAATAAAGAATATTTCTAAGAAATCAAACTCAAAATAATCAACCAAATCAAAATAGAAAATCTGTGTGTTTCCTTGAGCATTAAGCACCACTACAGTGAACACAACCCAGCCGGGACCCCGGCCACTACCACGGTGAACACAACCCAGCCGGGACCCCGGCCACTACCACGGTGAACACAAGCCAGCCGGGACCCTGGCCACCACCACGGTGAACACAACCCAGCCGGGACCCTGGCCACCACCACGGTGAACACAACCCAGCTGGGACCCTGGCCACCACCAGGGTGAACACAAGCCAGCCGGGACCCTGGCCACCACCATGGTGAACACAAGCCAGCTGGGACCCTGGCCACCACCAGGGTGAACACAAGCCAGCCGGGACCCCGGCCACTACCACGGTGAACACAAGCCAGCCGGGACCCCGGCCACCACCATGGTGAACACAACCCAGCCGGGACCCCGGCCACTACCACAGTGAACACAAGCCAGCCGGGACCCTGGCCACCACCAGGGTGAACACAAGCCAGCCGGGACCCCGGCCACTACCACGGTGAACACAAGCCAGCCGGGACCCTGGCCACCACCACGGTGAACACAACCCAGCCGGGACCCCGGCCACTACCACGGTGAACACAAGCCAGCCGGGACCCTGGCCACCACCAGGGTGAACACAAGCCAGCTGGGACCCCGGCCACTACCACGGTGAACACAAGCCAGCCGGGACCCTGGCCACCACCACGGTGAACACAACCCAGCCGGGACCCTGGCCACCACCACGGTGAACACAACCCAGCCGGGACCCTGGCCACCACCACGGTGAACACAAGCCAGCCGGGACCCTGGCCACCACTACAGTGAACACAACCCAGCTGGGACCCCGGCCACTACCACGGTGAACACAAGCCAGCCGGGACCCTGGCCACCACCACGGTGAACACAACCCAGCCGGGACCCTGGCCACCACCACGGTGAACACAACCCAGCCGGGACCCTGGCCACTACCACCGTGAACACAAGCCAGCCGGGACCCTGGCCACCACCACGGTGAACACAACCCAGCCGGGACCCCGGCCACTACCACGGTGAACACAAGCCAGCCGGGACCCTGGCCACCACCACGGTGAACACAAGCCAGCCGGGACCCTGGCCACCACCACGGTGAACACAAGCCAGCCGGGACCCTGGCCACCACCACGGTGAACACAACCCAGCCGGGACCCTGGCCACCACCACGGTGAACACAACCCAGCCGGGACCCCGGCCACTACCACCGTGAACACAACCCAGCCGGGACCCCGGCCACTACCACGGTGAACACAAGCCAGCCGGGACCCTGGCCACCACCACGGTGAACACAACCCAGCCGGGACCCCGGCCACTACCACCGTGAACACAACCCAGCCGGGACCCCGGCCACTACCACCGTGAACACAACCCAGCCGGGACCCCGGCCACTACCACCGTGAACACAACCCAGCTGGAACCCCGGCCACCATCACGGTGAACACAACCCCAGCCAACATCACGGTGAATACAACCCCAGCCACCACCACAGTGAACACAACTCCAGCCACCACCACAGTGAACACAACCCCAGCCACCAAACACCCACAAGTTAGGTCTCCCACCTGCAACGAGCCGCCTTTCCGTTGCCCCACTTGAAAACGTATCATTAGTGTGAAGTACCATGCTAACAATTCTCATTTGTACCGGAGGAAAAATGTTATGGAAACATAATTAGCAAGTTAAAGATTGCATCACAATATAGTTAATAAAGCAAGCTTTTATGTTTCAAAATCAAATTAGTCACACTGAAAACTAATTAATGTGATAAATTGAGCCTCCCCATGGAAGAAAACCTTTTTGGCACCAGAAGTGCTCTCACATGACTATAACAACAGGTAAAAATCTATAATAATAAACTCCAACAACACACAAAGTACATTTATGCAGTTTTAATAAAATTCACAAAAACTATTATAGGAAAAATAAAAATGCTGGCACTATATTAATTGTACACACACATTATTTTTTAAATCACACAATCTTATTAAACATTACAATAGGAAATAAATACATGCCACTGATCAGATCAAACCAGACCCAAGACTGTGATAAATGGCTTGTGTGCGCGCCTGCGGGCCTCAGTCATCACAGGGTCTTGGATGGGTCTGATCTTTCTTCCTCTAAAAGTGTGGGATGGAGAGTGGGATGCTCTGTCTCCAGCTGCTCCTGATGGTAACCCAGGTCAGATATCTTCTTACATACAGGTCAGATATCTTCGTACATACACTTCTTATTCACATACACCATTAACTCTTCTTCACATCTTGGTATGCTTTTCATCAAGTATTTTTATACTTCTACATGATATCTATAATTTTATCTATTACTCAAGTTCCGTTTTTATATAAATATAGTAGACATGGAGTGTAATTTGGTTTGTATACATCAAATCACCATGAAACGGCAGTAAATAAAATGCTTCAATACTGGAATCTTCACGGAAAAGTTACTATTCTCACAGAACATATTGCTGTCTAGACATCCATCAGAACTCACTCTTGCTTCGTGCACATTTCTTCAAAATCTGTCACTCGTCACTAACCTGACACTGCTATGACAAAGTCCTCGACTACCTCGTCTCTCGCCCAAAACTCCTATGATAACGTTTTCAGCTAACAATTGAGTTACAACCCAAAACCAAGTCACACAATCAACATTTTCCCTTCCTTCCACTTTACACAATAATGCAATTAATTCACTTCATCAACTCATGATATAGCATATCCTTCATATCTCCAAATAAAATCAGCAACTTTCAACTTTTAGAATTAGTACAGATCTTCATTTAATGTGCCATTTATCTGCCTTACATAACACACAAAATTGGTTTTAAAAATGTTGAACTCTTAAAATTTATTTATCCTGGATCTTCTACATTTACTAAAATTTGTATTCAATTTTATAAATATTGTTAACCAAAATGCCAATAATATTAGATTAAGCTAACTTCCCCCAAACCTTTAAATTGCTTAGAATATTGAATTCTTTTACCACAAAATAATCATGGAGGCTTTATTTAGACCATAACCTTTGCCTTGCATGATTACGGACAGTCTTGTGCTAATATTTAATTGTATTTTTTAATGATATATATAAAAAGTGGGTATTTTTCTTACTCAAACTAATATAAAGTGAAAAACAAAATATTAGCCTCATTTCAACCCTCAGCAGGAACAAAACTCAAGATGGGTACTATACTGAAAAGGTTAAAGAACATTATTTTTGCTTTTGTATTTGCATTAATAAAATTATTAACAAACAAATGGAATAGGCATGCGAGTGCCTATAAGCATTTGGATGTTACCAAGTTACTGCTGGAATGTTGTCTGAAGTGATCCACAAGGAGGAAAAGCCCGCAGCCTAAGAAAATCAACTTGCCGATTAATTTTACTCTCTTCCTCCTCGGCACCATCACTCTCTCCCACCCAATTTCTTTTATTTACTCTCCACCTAGCACTTCTCTGCATACTCACCACGTTCTGACGTTGTTCTTCGTGCTCCAGGATTTCTTGTTGTTGCTGACTGTCAAACTTCACTACAGCACACAGCACTTTGCTTAATGTCTGTGGGCAAATGATTCAAATATGAATTTTGTGTAAAGTGCATAATTATCTACAAGTAAACCCGTCTTCAAATATTAGAAACTTCAAGAAAATATTTGCTTAAATATTTGTAAGTATAAATATAACTCACTTGTGTTTCTTTGCCTAACATATACTGGTACAGAATGTTTTTCAGATATTCAAACTCTGCAGCTTCTTCTAATGACACTCCCAACCTCATACTGCTGCCGCCACCACCACCGCCTCTGGATCTCCGTTTAAGTTCCAGCAGTGCTTTCAGTTCCCCGATCTCCTTCCTGAAATATTTCAAAATTTCACTAACACATGGAAAAGAACTCTAAACAATTACTTTCCTTTGAACGTATATCAACAGCAAATTCTAAACATTATTATAAATATTTTACCACATGCTACAATGAAAAGATTAATTCTTTACAATTTCTGTAAGCCTCATACTACCCTAAGCCAATTCATGATTCCTTTCCTTTAAACACTAAATTAGAATGTGTCATCATGCCAGAGGATCTCGACTCACAACTAACAAAAACTCCATCAACCCCACACAACAAAAGACACTACCAGTACATATCTATATCAAATTCATTTATGCTGCTCAAACCTTATTCCAAACAAATAAACTGCTTATTCTACTGTCTTAAAAAAAATTACCGATAAATTTATAGCTTCTTAAGCATTCAAAAGATATGAATGACTCCTTAATATCAACCAACAATTATGGCCAATTTAAACAACAATGCTAGCTCAAGATGAATTCCCTTTCAAACATACTAGTATACAGCTGCATATACTGAATTTATTCATTATAAAATACAGTTCTGCTATCTCAGCAAGATGGCTTCAGAGAGCCACTGAAGCCTTACCCAGAAACAAGTGTTCCATTAGATTCAACACTGAATTTTCAACTTTCTGAAACCAGACAGTTAATGAAGTTTCTAATAATGGCTTTCTTACCTGCCTTATGCCAATGTCCAATTGCAAACATGTACCATGAATTATTAATTGAAAGAATACAGGAATGAGAAGAATGAGATAATAAAACAAACACAATTATGGTATTCTACTGTGTATCAGCACACTAAAAAGAGAATCAAATCTAGTGAACCACATTACACTACAACAATACTGTAATAGTACTGTAGCTCTGCCTCTACCACAAATATGGTGCATCAATGGCAGTAGCCTCTTAAGAATACCATTCCTTTCTAATCTTGTAAGCTGCTGTTTCACCGCCACTCACCCATGGTTTATCTTAACCTCCTCCAGCTCCCTTCGTTGAGCTGCTACTTGTTTCTTTAGAAGTTCCACCGATTCGGTGCCACTTCGGAAAGCTGCGGCAGCTACTTGAGTTAGCCGTTCTAGTTCCTGCCGGCCATAATGAACATCATAAACAAGATGTATATTGTATAATAAATACATACATACAATAAGTAAGTGCAGTATTGTATATTGTTGACAAAATTAAATACAAAATTGGTAAACTTCTATTGAAAAGCAATAAGTAAACATTACATGAACATCATAAACAAGATGTATATTGTATAATAAATACATACATACAATAAGTAAGTACAGTATTGTATATTGTTGACAAAATTAAATACAAAATTGGTAAACTTCTATTGAAAAGCAATAAGTAAACATTATGTGTGAATACAAACATATGTATGCTGTAACTAGTATCTTACAGGGGCTTCTATATGCTTAGTTTTTGTATTTAGTAACATAGCTTGATGGAATGAACATAAGCTGGAAGCCCCGAGGCCATGGTATTTGTGCATAATCATATCTTCACTTATCTCATTCCCTTCATTCTCTCATGAAACATTACACTTATGAGGCACCTTTAAATTCCCTTTACAAGATGGTAGCTACCTTCCAAATTTTACACTAACCCTATTAAGCCAATATATCTGCAAGTTCATCACTCAATGTTTTCTACTGATATAAATCATTCTATGCATAATCTCTCCCTCCCTAATGAAAGAGGAGCATCAGATGTTGAGCATTCCTAGATGATGGAGCCAGAGTGCATGGGGTCATTGTATGAAACTGTGGTTCGGCTTCAGCTGAAGCCTCGGGAATCCTAGAGGGTGCAGTAGTACCCCAGGGTTGCAATCCGTTTCCATGGTGTGGCCTAGTTGTCTAGGGCGTGTGCCTGGGAACACCCTGCGCATAGGTTCAAACCCTCATCACAGCTCCTACGGATGTTCTCACTGATGCATCACGATAGTGTGATTAGTATGGCATGAGTGTTGATGAAAGTACACAGAAGAAGACATGATCAGTCACACACAAAACTTGACCCTTTTGAAAGTACAGTACCTTAATGAACTGGATATAAATGTATTTTTTTCAAACAATGCACATATTTTATTAAATACATACAATCATCATTAAATATAGCATCAATGACAAGTAGTTGCAGATCAGTTTATGTTTACATTAAGGGAGCATGACTAAGTCTCAACTTTATCATAACAAGGTCAATGTTTAGCCTTGAAGTGCCCACGCTTACTATCAATCGCAGATTAATTATCCACTAAAGAGAAAACCCACAATGTTGCTCATGAAGCAAAAGCAAACATGAAGACAGACTAAACTCAGTATACATAAGACAACAACAACACAGAGAAGGGACATACCTCAGGGTTCTCGGCTGTCTCACTCGCAGGACTCTAGAAGATCAAAAATCAAAATTTGGGTAAGGAAACACAAGAGATATGAACCACATATATACTGCTTGCTATCATAAAATCTCATGCATTGAGAACCTGTTATACTCCACTTCAAACTTGTCATACTGATTTTCATACATAAAATATCAATTAACTTTAATTAGAAACATGCTGTGGCACCAATACTTGAGGAAGCTGTACTGGTGATAACTGCGGTGGGACTGGTGATAACAGAGTGGGGGTTCTACTGATAACTGTGGCAGCAACAACAGTAAGATGAAAGTTATAATGAAGGCAAGGAGCTCTAAACCAATATGGAATGATAAAATTCCTGGTCTGGAAACTGAACATATTGATGAGCGTTATATTAGTGCACCAAGCGCGTATAACAGGTTCACCGGGAGAAGGGCGCTGGCTACAGCACCACCACTTGACAAACATGCATTTTCATTCTAAACAATATGGCAAGACATGCTGGGCATGCAAACACTGGCTTTATTAAAACTAATTCATAATAAATTGTCATCCACACTTCCGTGGATGACAATTCATAATTCATAATAATCTTAATTGATACCTAAAAGTATTTAAAAATGCATTGAATAAAACTGAAATTCCAAGCAGTTGGCAGAGTCTAAATGGTTGAACTTGTTTGTGCTATTTTGATTTACATTAGTGGTATTGAAAATTTACATTTAAAAATATTTTAGTAAGTGTAGTAATGCAGAATATTTTTGTATTTGTTTAACAGTGTTGTTGTGTTTTTAATGGCTGCATACTGTATACACTGTCATTAATTATCGTTTTCTTCTCTGATGATGAATTGAGCAGCCCTTAAACTCTACAAGTACTTCTCCTGCTTCCTGTGTGTGATACAAGCATTGTTGTTGGTAACATAGCAGGTTTCTTATATTAAATCCTTGCATGAAAGTTTTTGTCTGTTAAACCTACATGTATTGAACTGTTATGGTATTACAAGGTATAGTGTAAACACTACTCCTGCATAAGTGGTAAGATTTGATAAAGCTCTTACAAGCCAATTGTCATTTCAATAGCGTCTTCTCTCAACATTGTATTTCTCAACATCAGTTCATACAATGTGTGTTGTTTTTGCCTAGGAGTTCATGTTCCATGCAGTCTACTAGTTTTATTGGTAATAATTACCCATATAAATAAGAAATAAAACACTACAAGTTGAACAAATAACTGATAAACTACTCTGTTATGTAAAACCAAAGTACTCAGGCAGTAAATCCACTCACAAAACAAAAACATTGTAAAACTTAAAATCCTAAATAAATAGCACACTATATTAACATACCCTGCGCTCCTTGTTCCACTCCTGCGTGAGTGAATCCTTCTCCTCCAGTAATTGTAACTCCCGCTGTCGTACCATTTTCTCAGCTCGGGATTTCCAGGTGGCCTCAATTTCCTTGATGTGGCTTTCGTGCTGGGCAGTGAGAGAGGCCAGTTGTTCCTCGTACTGTTGGACAAACTTGCATAGTTCCTCATCCTTTTCCTTAAGTTGTCAGATGAGAGGGACACCAGGAAAGTGCAGGTTTGGGTCGAGAAGTGTTACAGGCAGTGATGTTGTTGAAAGTTAGAAGTAACGCATAAGCAGAAGGGCAGTGATGCAGTACGAGGTAGTTCAATGCATTGAATGTCATATCACATTTTCCACATCATGTAAAGTAGCATGCATTATCATGACGTTTTATGTTTATGTGGCACCCGCCCCAAAACATCAATATGGCAGCGAG
This sequence comes from Procambarus clarkii, assembly GCF_040958095.1. Lineage (NCBI taxonomy): Eukaryota > Metazoa > Arthropoda > Malacostraca > Decapoda > Cambaridae > Procambarus > Procambarus clarkii. The sequence continues at coordinate 16,612,873 of NC_091220.1, read as the reverse complement.
ATTCACAGATTGTATACAATACAGTTGCCTCCACATAAATATTTCATAGTATTAAGTAACAAATGCAACGAAAAGAACTCTCACAGATAGCATGGATAACAAGCAATATCAATTGCAATTAATTAACCAGAAAGTTGTATCCACAAGGTATATACGGGAAACCCAAGAATGATTGCCAGTTGCAGTTAACATTATTTTAGATCAAATCATAAATGTTCAGCGTTGTACATTTATATCGGTTCACATTTTTTAACAAGGTGACGATCAATTCAGTTCCAATAATGGGTTTGAATGCAAGACACACAATTCAATCCAGTTGAAGAAGTCATTCCAGGGAGCAATCCATGTAGGGAGAAAGGAAGGGCATGGATTTAGATAAGGTTCAGGTTGTACATGCAACTATAAAATGTAATTTTGAAGAGAGCATGAATATATAATATTTATATCGAGGATCTTTTTAGGACTCGTGGTAAACAAAGACTTGATTACAATATGGAAATCTACTGATAGTCATGTACCAAGCCATATATGTGTGGGCATATGTACTTACCAAACTGTTTGCAGGGATTGGGCACAAGCTCCTGAGTATCTCACTTTTTAGTCATAATTGACTCTTGTGATGTTTACTCAACCCCCCCCCCCCCCCTTGCTTTACTTTACTGTACACTATTTACATTTGAATTTATGCATGGAGATAGCTTCGGCTATTTCTTCAGCAAGGCAACAAGCTCGTACATGTCAATGTTTGCAGATGATATAAAGCTAATGGGGAAATTCAAAACTGAGGACTTTTGGGTGGACAAAGAATTCAGTTCCATCAAAAATGGTAGTAATAAAAAAAATAAAAATAATAAAAAAAGAGAAGAAAACAGAGAAAAGATGTGAGAGGGAATCTACACCACATGGGGATGACAACTACAAGAATTTGAAAAAGAAAAAAAAAACTTTGAGTGAATATAAATTCAACCTTTTCACCACAGGCACACATACACAGGATAGCATCAGCAGCGTATGGGAAACTACTAGTGAACAGTCTCCATATTCTTCCCAGTAGCTTAGTGTCATCCACAACCATGTTCATATAACTCTGTATCGCGTGCTCACCTAAATATACTCATCTAGATCTACCTAAAGGATTGAGCATCCACTCTTAAACCTTACATTTTAACCATGAGTAATTCAATGCCATCACAATTTTTTCACACATTTTCTTTTCAGATTTACATTTAAAACTGTAAATTAAATTAGCTTTGACAATTTCCTTGTCTAATCAATTTCATTTATTTATGATTTTGAAATTGAATAAGTTCCTTCTGATATCTCTGTGACTTAGTTGTATTTCCAGTTTCCAATTATATTCCCCCCTCCCCCTCATTCCTCTGATCCCTAGCCTGAACATTGCTACTGTATCTACTTGGTCCATGCTATTAGACGCTTGTATGTCATTATCATGTATGCACTTTTTCTATTTACTATTTCCTCCAGTGAAATCCATTTCCCTCAGACATTCTTCATAACTCATTTCCCTTAGCTCAGGAAAGAGCTGTGTTACATATCTTTGTGTATTGACTGCAAACACTGATAAGAATGAGCTTGTTTCCTCTGTGAAGTCATTTATGAATACAGTATTGTATTAAGAACAGGATGGGGCCTAGTAATGACCCTTAAGATACTCTTATCACTTCCTCTCTCCATTCAATAAGGCATTGAACATAAATTTGTGTACCTTGAGCTTGCTCTGGTGGTCTTGCACAACTGTATTAAGGGCAGCAGCTTTGTCCCGCGCATCTTCTTGAGCTTCACGCAGGATATCACGATGCTGCCGTACCAAAGCACTTGTTTCGTTGTCCTGCTGATCTGAGGATATATAAAGGTTAGCTATAATTGACTTCAAATAAGTGTTATTTAATTTGTACAAAATAAAAATCTTGTGAGGAATGACAAAATAAATTCTGGCTCCTAGGTGATCCATGACCCAGTCATGTTATTTCTTTACCACAATAAAGGTCGGGTAATAACATCTCATTCAAGTGGGACCTACGAGCCTCGTACCACCGACCCCAAGAACGAGCATTGGTAGCTCTATCAACCATGCTATGAACAGCCACAATAAGGAAGATTCCAGAAACATCTAACTACTACCCAGCTGGAACTTTAAGCCTTCCCTAAGCTGCCACTCAAAGAATGGAGGAATTAGGTGATCCTCGCCCCAGTCATATAAATTGTCAACCAAGACAAACATGGTTAATAACATATCATTCACTTGGACTCTAGAAGCCCCCAGAAAACACCATTTAGCTGAAAACAGAACACTAGAGCCACAGCAAAAGAGAGGGTGACCACACTACATGACTACTATCAGAATAGAACAGATGGTGGAGAAGATGGCTGACTGTAGGCTGCCCCCCTTCTTCCCTCCCTGAAACGAGGGAAAAGGTGGGGGCAAACAAACTTGCTCTAGTTTTGTGAAGTTTTGTTTGTTAACATTGTTGGGGGGAGTGTTCCTTTGTCGGTTTTCGAGGCTGCAGTCTCGTTTGGAGCCAGCAGTAGTTTGTTTTGTTTTGCTGACTTTCTGGGTACCTTCCATAGTGGTGGCAGACAAATAAATTTCTAAAATTTTTGTCATTAGTGCCATCGCTCCCTGCGCCTGTGTGAGGGGGCCAGGTTGTGGATCGTGGTCCCAGGTAGGCCAACAGAACTCCGTGATTGATGGAACCTAGTAGTATGACACACTATCAGAGAGAGTAGCTTTAGAACCACAAGGCCCCCTCCCCTTCCCCCAAAAAAACTTTGAGTACATATGAAAAGTATATTTCTGAAATAGTAGATAACATACCATAAGCCGATGAAATAGTCTGGTGACATTCTTGTTCTTTGGCAGCAACGCGTCTCTCAGCCTCCAGAGCCATGGTCATGAACTGCTGACGGTGTTGCTCTTCTGCAGAGGCTAACTTGGCCTCTAACTCTTGCACCTTCTCTCGCTGTTCTTCAACTTCTCCACTTATTACTTCAGCTAATCTGTGCAAAAATATATCCAATGAAGATCATCTGACCAACAGTGATCAGCAAATTAAGAGGAAAATTGAACAAATATCCGGGTTAAGAAAGCAAAGAATAATCAATAGAATCACACAAGACAATACAAATTCTAAAGGAAGCCCCATCGGGTACACGTACTGGTATAGCATTTATCATGCTAAAATTCAATAGATAGTAAAACAAAAAATATCATGTGCACATGTGACCATGAATACAATGTGCACAGCTGCATGTGTCAGCAGCAATTATCTTAATATTGAAACATTCTTGGTTCCAGTTTGACTATCAGTGCCAATTTTAGTATCAATGATGAAGCATACACATAATGTCCTCGTGTCTTACATGCACCAACTACTTGAGAGCCATGACGTATGTCTAAGTAGGGTAATGTCTTGCTCAGAAGTGGAAGACAAATATAAAGTAATATATGCCTAAGGGTAGCACATTTTACCAGAAATGTCCAATGAAAAATTGAAGGTTTGGCTGATTTACTTATGACAAAATATGGAAAGATATAAAAGATGAAATATGCAGGGTACAAAATGACTAGCATACACTCATCAATATGGTCAAAGCATGGAAATGTTAAACACAGGCATCCAAGCCCAATTGAAGACTTGCCAGCTTATCTGGGAAACAATAATGAGACTCCTCACATTATGACTGATGAACAAAGTATGCACAAGGTAATCAAGAACTCAAGATGGGACAATGGGATCATCTGTGTTCTGCTTAGAAACAAATTTTTCTTATTAATTCAGAGACTGATTTCTGAACTATTCCACTATCATGATCATTAAGATAATAACAATAGAAATCTTCCTTATGTTATCACACATATTTCCAGATACTGCACAAATATTGGAAACAAATAAAAATAATAATCCTGTCCAAAGAATATTTATCCCTAAAAGAAGCATCTAATGAGTAAAGAAAAACCTAGCATTGAATGAAATGAAACGCCATTTTCTGGGTAAGTCCCAGGGGCTCCCCGGAGCTATACCAGGCTGATATGTATGTATTAGACCGTGGCATCAGTCAATTCCATTGGAGTTCTAGCCCACTGGGGACCACGAGCCATAACCTGCCCCCCTCCCACTCTCAGAGAGGCACAAGGAGCAATGGCATATAGAAACCCCCATGTGGTTCAAAGCATTCTATGTCTGCCATCTACCGGGTTAGGCACCCAGAAAAGTAGGCATCTCAAACATTCTGGTAGGCGATACCAAAGTGGTATCAACCCCGAATATAAGCTGGAGCGGCTCTGCCAATGCCACCCAATAAGAGGAGACAGTATTCGGCATAACATGCCAATTAAGGAAATACTGTACCAAGAAAGAAAAGGCAGGACAAGAAATCAAAGATCAACAAAGAAGGAACAGAAAATTGCAGAAGGCACATCAAGAAACCTCATACTGTCACCAGGAAGAAGACCAGAGTTGGGACACCATTAAACCAGCCACCTGATCACCATATCACCAAAGGACTAGCGCAAATCCCAAGAGCCAGCCATGCAATCTGAAGGAATATGGCGCAGACCAGATGAAGAAGATGAGGCCTCAGGACGTGCCTCTCACAGTGCATTTGGCATCAATGATGATGACCCACCCTAACTGCAGACAACACCCTGTCTCCAGGGAGCAGCAAAGGAGTTCCATCAGACACACCCACGCATGCCTAAAGGCGAAAGGCAGAACCCCCAAGCAAAAAGCCAGTGTAAAGTAACAAAACAAAACCATTAAATTTAAATGCCCGAAAATCAAACTGCGGCGAATGAGCAGCCTGGGAGATACTTCGGCATGCTGTGTGAGAGCAGGACTCGCAGATCGCAGTGTGCTCCATGAGCCAAAAGCATTTCCATAACCCCCGCCTTAAGGGCGAGGACTACCCCAAGTGAGGCAGTCCCCTATTGGGAGTGTTTCCCGAACATCGCAGGGAAGATAACTCTGACCATACAAGGACACTTCTTACAGAATGCACAGGGAAGAAAACCCTGAGCATGCAGCTCCAGTAGACTACACTCCTTGCTCATGCACACTCACGTGTAAGGAAACAGCCTGAACACCACCCAAAAATTGGAGCCAGAGTGACTGTGACGACTAGGCACAGATATCACTCAAAAACTGGCCAGTGAGGGGGGGCCTGGCTGACCTGGGCCCGCTACCTCCTCTCCCCCAATGAGGAAAGAGGTGGAGCTAATTAATGGGGAGTTAGTTTCACAAAGTTTTGGTTATTTGTTGCTATTAGAGGGATTTCTTTTGACATTTTGGGGGCTATGGTCTTGTTTTAAACCAGGTAGTGGTCTGTTTTGATTTACCTATCTTTCTGAGTGTTTTTCCTAGGAGATGGAAAAGATGATAACCTTTAAATGTAAAGTAATCACAGGCCATCACTCCCTGTCTCTCTCTCTCTGAGGGAACCAGGTTCTGGTTTGTGGTCCCCGGTAGTCATAAAGAACTCCACAACTGATGATACTAAGTAGTATGGCACTTAATCAGTGTGATAGCTTTAGAGAGCCGACACGGCTCCTCCCCAGAAACTCTGTATAATTATGCCATACACTTCAATATTTTAGCTAAAGCAATGATGTACAAAACATTACCTTGACATAATTTTCAAAGCTAAGACAACTAACCTTAATCGTTCTTGAACATCTTTAAGGCTCTGTCGAATTCTGCAGATATCTTCCTCTTTAACCTTCAGCAGAGCTTTTAATCTCATCAATTCTTTTCCTTCTGTGTTTCGTTGTTCATTAATGTTCGGTTGTGCTTTCTCCTCTGATTGTTCTTCCACTGCATTTGTTTTATTGTCATTAGGGGAGTCAAGTGTGTCTGGTTGAGTGGCCAACTTGTCTTTGAGCATATTATTATGAGACTCAAGCTGGGCAATATGAGCCTCAAGCTCAAACACTTTTGTTCTTTCCATTAACAGGTCCTCATTTTCACTCTCCAATTTGCTTATTTTCGCCTTGTCGGCATTGTGAGTCTCGTCAAGCTGCCGGTGCATTTGCTTCACCTGATTTAACTGAAGCTGTGTTTCTATTCGTAGTTTGCTCTCACCTTCCAGGTCGAAAGCAAGCTTGGTACTGGTTTCCTTGAGTCCCTCGACATGTTTCTGAAGGTTCAGTATGTTGTTCTGAAGTGTATGGATTGTCTCCTTGTGTGTCTGGACCAGATTTTCTTCAGCATCTAATTTTTCCTCCAAGTTAGAAATGGTCCCTCTGAGTGCAGCAACTTGTTGTTCAGAGTTTTCTTTGATTTTATTGAGATCATCAAGTTTCTTCTCCAGATCAAGTTTGAGAGTCATGAGCTGGGCAGCCTCAGATCTAGCAGCATCTCGCTCCAGTTGAATACTACCAATTTTACTGTGCATTGCGGCATTGTTTTCTTCTATTTGGCTTATCTGCTTCTCATATCCTAATCTGGTTATAAGAGATAATAACCATTAGAATGATTACACAAATTAACATTCATATTAACACACTGTTACTATTATTATCACACAAATGTTTTCTAAATAAAAGATAGAGACAAGGCAAATTTAAAGTTGTGTTAAACAATTTAATATGCTATTTAACCATGAACACCCAAATACCACCAAACAACACTCCTCACCTTATTTCTGTCAGGCCCTCCAGCTGCTCTTGGAGAACCGTCTCCTCACACTTGTGCTTCTCCTGTAATTCATCTTTTTCTCTAGCTAACCTCTGCTCCAGTTCCTCCTTCTCTTTTATTAACTGCTTGTAGATGCCTGCAGATCCTTCTCTCAGCTGCTGCATAAGTTCTGCTTTCTCTTTCCATAACGCTTCTATCTTCTCCTGGAGATCCTTATTGGACAGTTCCATGTTTAAGACCTGTACAAAATAACCAATCAAAAGTCACAAGAGTAAAAACATAATAAGCTTCCTTTCGAATGTTATAATGATCTATAATACTACCAATCAACTACAGTACTGAGATTAGAAGACGAGGTATAATGTGCGGAACAGAAAATGTGGTTAGTATGTCACGGAAACTTAAAATATTAAGAGGAAACTAATGAATGACCATTCAGTACTAGTTCTTATTGAGATTAATGCATTTATAAAAGCATTGGTAGGAACACTAGATTTTAAATAAAAATAAATGCATGAGGATTATCCAAAATACCTACAGTGAAGGAAATGTGAGAAATTATCTTTTTTTTTGGTCAGGAAGACAGTGATGAATAGGTGTCTGAGACAGTGTTGTGGTGATGGCACTGCTATCTGATAGTGGCGTGTGCATTAGCCATTCAGTGGTGGCCAGCGGCCAGATTCACGACGAGTTACGCAAGTACTTACGAACGTCTACATCTTTCCTCAATCTTTGACGGCTTTTGTGACATTTATTAAACAGTTTACACGCATGAAAACTTCCCAATCAACTGTTGTTATTGTTATAAACAGCCTCCTGGTGCTTTGGATCTCATTAACTGTTTAATAATTGTAAACAATGCTGACAAAGATTGAGAAAAGATGTACAGGTTCGTAAGTGCTTGCGTAACTGCTTCGTGAATCTGGCCCCAGAGGAATTGCCATCTGGTAGTGGCCATGGATACTAAGTTGCTTAGCAGCTAGTGGCTGTTAGGTGTAAACCTCCCTTGGCAATCACATGTGATCAATAGGTGGAACTTTTACATGGCTTTAAGCTTTTATACAATATACTAATGACTTCTAGAGAATTATTAGTACCTTTAATGACTGCAGAGACTATTTGAAAAGTTACCTGCAGTAGTAATACACAGCATTTCTCCTGTAAAACTGTCTTAATTCTTGTCCAGAAGATACAACATATCTTACCTTAGAGGCCAACCAAATGCAGCTCAAAACCTAACATGTTCATGAAGCCATACTCCAATGTTGGTACATATGCATTATTGCAGGTGACTCATGTAGCCACTGATCTCTGGCAGTGGTACAAACAAGAACCATGTTTAAATGCAGCTCAAACAACTCTGTTTATTTCTGGGGGCTCGATATTGCCACTATTGCTGCAGGAATGGTGTACCTTCCTTTGTGTACCTCTGGTGGACACCAACGACTACATGAAAAATCCACAACGTACCAGCGGTGGTGCACACAGTTGCAAATGCATTAAAGATGCAACAAAGTACAGTATAATAAAGTGACAACTGTAGTGAATGAAATGTAAATATACAGTACAACATTCAAAATGTCTCTATGAATATATTTTTAATATACTGCTATACTAGAAGCAAAATAACAAATAAAATCAAGGTTTCAATATGAAAAGCTTTCAAATTAGCAAGACATTTGAATTCTTTCAAAGGAAGGCTACATTTGGAAAGAATCCTCAAAGTCACTGCAGCTTGACATTCTGCACCAACACAACAGGGATCTTTTAAAACATTCATGTTTAATCAAATGGGTACCAGGAAGGCACAATAAATGCTCAATCTAGCCTTGAGTGGACACAGAAAATTCACTCATGAACATTTAAATTTTTTTCAAGACCTTCATGGCATCACAAGAACTGTCAAATTCTTGTGCCTAAAACACAATAAAATATAGGTTTCTAAGGATGAAAACAAGGATGTCTAATCCTCATGGGGACAAGTCAGGAGGACTGTAATGGGGATCGAGTCAGGGAACCAGTGGTTGGTATAGGTGCTGCCATCTGATGGGGGTCAGGGGATAATGGCCAGGTAAGCAATTGGCATCTTGCGAGTGTTCCTTAGCTTTCCTTGTTATACCAAGCAAGATTTGGAAAAGGTTTGAGTGTTAATGAATGAACTTGAACTCTCTCTGGACTGGACTGCATGCCTTCTTAGCGCTAGTATGAACTGACAGGGACGCTTAACAGGATCCTTGTGTGAGTTGGTGCAGAATGTCACCTTACCCTGGCCACTAAGGTACAAAGGTATAACAGCAGCTGCTACCCATAAACGTGAGTTAACAGACTGCACAACAAATGCTGTAAAAAAATGGAAATAGGAGAGAATGAAGTTTCATTAACAATTCAAAGAACAGTAATGTACAAAGACTTATTCTCAGGAATGTTTGTGGTACATGACACAGCTGGAATTATTCTCCTGGACATACCATAACAATTTAAAGATCAGCTAAAAGATTTCAAGAATACATTTCATCTCAATTGACGATTACAGCATATCTAATTTTTCATTTATTGGTTATATACTGTTATTAATATTTCTTACAAGGTTAACTATACTCACTTATCCTATTCAAAATGATTTACAAATTAAGCACAGAAAATATATCAATACAAGTGTGGTGGGTATGGTGGTGCAGCGGCCATAACATTGGCTTGACAGTCAACGAGAACCCCACATTTAAAACCTGAATGAGGTGACAGCAATATGGCAACATACAACTCAGTAATGCCATAACGCACACCTTTTCTACCGTACCAAGAGCTAGATGCGACTCTGCCCGGTGGCTGACAGCATGAGTTACCTCCTTACGCTTCTCTATGTCCCTAGTAAGTTTAGCTTTCTCTCTGTGCCTAGTAAGATTAAATTTTATCATCCCTGTGGCTAGTAAGTTTAGTTTTCATCCTCTATGTCGCTAGTAAGTTAAGTTTTCATCCTCTATGGCGCTAGTAAGTTTAGTTTTCATCCTCTATGTCGCTAGTAAGTTAAGTTTTCATCCTCTATGTCGCTAGTAAGTTAAGTTTTCATCCTCTATGTCGCTAGTAAGTTTAGTTTTTATCCTCTATGTCGCTAGTAAGTTAAGTTTTCATCCTCTATGTCGCTAGTAAGTTTAGTTTTTATCGTCTATGTGGGTAGTAAGCTGTGTCACTGATCAAGAAGATAATATGCTATGCAAACAGTAACAAATTTACCAAGGCCCTGAAATTTAGAAAAAGGTAGAAAACAAAGATATATTTAATACTGGTTATTAAATGTATTAGTGAGAAGACAAAAGACAGAACATCTCCTCTATATTGCACTCAACTCAAGGACATCAACGTCTCCTGGGCTACAAAATATAATTTTGCTCTGCAAATACCATACATAAACATTTACTATTAATTAAAGGGTTAAATATTTATAGGTTAATAAGGTGCGTCTAAAGCTGCTTATGCATTATGTTTAAATAGGCAGTAAATTAAGAAAACTGTATGAGCTGATGGAGATGAGAGTAAATACTAAAGAATGGAGGTGTCAAGTGTAAATGGAGTGGATAAGTAAATGACATCAAGTGTGAGGTTCTAAGATAAAATACGTAAATAACTAGGATAAAATTACTGTATATAAAGAATATATACAATATCTTTTCATATGATTGGTGCAAATCCTATTTCCAGCCCAAGTACAGTACTGAATACCCACAGTTTTACGCAGCTTATAATGGGAATAACTGAGGGAAAGTAGGAGAATCGATTGATTAGCCACTTCTCTAACACCATAAAAAAGGTTTTTATGCCGTATAAATATAAATTCATCTAACCTAAGAGATAGGCACACACAGCCGTCAGTCAAACTTCAAAAGGAAGAGTAAAACCAGCAGGGACAGGGTCCTGTGGTCCAACACAACGACAAAGCTCATCCTATACGATGGAGTTCACACTAAGTCTGTCTCCTGTTCCTTGGCAAGCAGGACTGAACAAGCCACACTCAACTGCTCACTGAAGAACAAAATCCCCATCACCAAGTAAACAGTTTTCCAACAGGGGATCAGAAAGGAGGAGATAGAAACAAAATAAATAAATATTTTATCTCTATTTAGTCTCTATTTAGTTTTTAACCTTGTCAGAATGGACAATCCAACTTCACTTATTTAATGTCGTACGTGGAAGCAAAACCAACACACTCATCTTACTTACGAGTGGATATTCATTTGGAACTCTTATCCAGAATGATGACAAAGTTGATAATCTCTGAAATGTATTGTCATATGTGAGATGGAGTCGTTCATTTTCGTATTCAGGCATTAGGTTCAACCCTACAATTGATTCAGGCATCTCAAAAGCAAATGAGATTTTATCCTGTTTTTTTTTTTTTCAAAGCTTCAAACTCCTCCTCAGGAAAATAATGGTCTAAACTGGCAGACACAGCAGAGAGATGCATCTGTAAAGCTTCTCCTATTTTGCTCAAATTTTCTTCTGTAATGCTATTTTCTTCAATATGTTACTAGAGCGTTGGGAATGTAGTCAATAGGACATTCAACCCGAAGTTGGGCTTGTAACAATTGTAATGATTTTTGTCATGTTTTGACTTCTTCAGTATCGAAACAAATAATTTTCTTTTCCTTGAAGATTCAAATTAACTTCATTTAAACTTGAACAAATTATTGATAACTATGACCATTATCCAATTGTCATTTTAAAACAAAGATGCAAAATCAGACTTTATTTTCAAGAATAAAAAAAAAATGAATTTACATCCTTAACTAATAAAGTCTTGCTAGGACTCTACCCTGTGAAAGCCACCAAACTTCAGTGCTATGCAGTAAGTGGGAAGGATCAGCCCTTTTAATAGCACAGCCTCTCAAGAAGCTGCATCTTCAGTGAGCTTCCTTTAAAGCCTTTAATAATATTAATATCTTTGATCACATCTTTCAGAACCAGACAAACTATCAAGAACATCCTTAGAAGCCAAAGCTTAACAGTGAATCAACCAGTGATTCCAAACACCTGCTGCATCAAATATTTGTCTCACAATCCCACTATTTCTTACAATTATTTCTGCAGGTGCCCTCAGTTGTAAGTCTTTTGCAATTAGCCAAATCCATCAAGCTTTTTTTTTCCCACCTGCACAATCATTCATGACTTTTAATGCGTCTGGTCAGGTTGTGTTTGTTTATAAGGTCAAACAACACAGCAAGTCTTGCAAATATGCCTCTTTCAATACATAGTTCACATAAGCCAAGTGTTGCACAAGAGGTAATATCATTACTCTCATCAAGTTGGATGGTAAGTTTCTCTGGCAGACTGTTGATGTGAAACCAACTGGGATTTTAAATCCTGCACAGTAAGTAGATATCCTCCGACACATTGTGGTTATCTTGAGGTTATCTTGAGATGATTTCGGGGCTTTTAGTGTCCCCGCGGCCCGGTCCTCGACCAGGCCTCCACCCCCCAGGAAGCAGCCCGTGACAGCTGACTAACACCCAGTTACCTGTTTTACTGCTAGGTAACAGGGGCATAGGGTGAAAGAAACTCTGCCCATTGTTTCTTGCCGGCGCCTGGGATGGAACCCAGGACCACAGGATCACAAGTCCCGCGTGCTGTCCGCTCGGCCGACCGGCTCCCGACCGGCTATCGTAGAGAGGAATACTTTCATACGTTTCTCCAAACTTATTATGATAAAGTGTACTCACCATATCCAAAGAGGCTAGAAGAAGAACTTGCGCTCATAACTTTAATTCATGCATTCGTATTTAGAAATATTCCGGTGATTTGTCGAGGAATTTTTCATGATTTGTTCCCAAGTGCCTTTTAAGTTCTGAAGGTTTCAAACTTTCATTTGCAAGAATTTTGTTACAAACCTTTCACTGTGACTTTTGATACTTTTTCTATAAATACTCAATAAATAAAATCCATCAGTGGCACCAAGTACAAGTAATAGAAGTATTAACAATTATAATTGTAATTAATAATTAAAAAGTATGCCAGTAAGGTAATTAATATATATACAAGTATTATTATTATTTAAGTTTAACTTGCAGAAAACCAATATTTTCCTTAGTATAATTACTACTAAATACTGTACAGTACAGTACTTGTATTTATGACCTAATTATCAAATCCAGAAATCTCACCTTATTTTTATTATGTTCATTATTGAACTCTAACATAGCTATAGTTTTGGTAGTTCGTTCCTTTTCCTTTTCAAATTGTTCTATTGTCAAAGTTAACTGGTTGTTGTTGATAGCGAGCGTTTCTACTTGCGCCTCGAGGGCCTCACAGGTGGCCGTGGCCTGCTGGAGCCTCTCCTCCAGCCCAGCATGCCCGGCCGCCGACGCCGCAAGTTGCTCACTAGTTTCTTCCATAGTCGTTTCAATAATCCGAAGCCTTTCGCTCTGAAAATCCCAATATCAGTATCTTAATACATGTTGTGTAAATATATTCTGGAAAAACTTGAAATGTTCCATTATTTTCAGAAGTATTCATGTCCAAAAAGTTCTACAACAATATTTGTATGTAATTAGGACTTGCTTGGCCAAGTTCACTAATACTGAGGAGTAATTAGTAGCATGCTTATAAATGGTAAAACATCACACAACACAAAAACCTTAATAATTCAAGACGGTCAGGCAACTTAATTATTTTGGAAGACTTGGGTAAATAAATAACTTAAATAATTTAAGCACGTGCAAACTCACGTAGCTTAGAAAACCTAAGACACAGTAGCTCAGATAACGCGCATACTTTCGATAACTAGTTTAACTCGAGTAAATCAGCCAACTTGGATAACTTTGCCAACTCGGGTAACTTGAGCAGCACGAGTAATTGTGATAATTTGGGTAACAAATATAAAGACAATTAGCTCAGAGGAATCAAGGCATCATCATTGGTCAACCATTGTCTTAAAACCTTTGCCATTATAGAGTAAGTAACATATTTCTGAGCTAATACATTGAGTTGCCTTCCAAGATTAGATCCACTGTGTCCTTCGTTCAAAGATAATGAGTCAGACAGGTGGTGACATTATAGATACTGGCACCAGAGGAAACTTTTTGCAAGGGAGCCGCAGTAGATAAGCTCAAGCCAGCCTGGGATGGTCGACAGAGAGGCATCCCATGAAAACTCATAAGATATTTAAACGTTAGTTAAGTAATTATCCAAATAAAGTGCTAACCCAATATGGCTGTAATTACCTAAGTGTAATTACCTAATTGTAGTTACAGGATGAGAGCTACGTTCGTGGTGTCCCGTCTTCCCAGCACTGTCATAATGCTTTGAAATTACTGATGGCTTTGGCCTCCACCACCACCTCACCTAACTTGTTCCAACCGTGTACCACTCTGTTTGCAAAAGTGAATTTTCTTATATTTCTTCGGCATCTGTGTTTAGCTAGTTTAAATCTATGACCTCTTGTTCTTGAAGTTCCAGGTCTCGGGAAATCTTCCCTATCAATTTTATCAATTCCTGTTACTATTTAGTACGTAGTGATCATATTGCCTCTTTTTCTTATATCTTCTAGTTTTGGCATATTTAATACCTCTAACCTCTCCTTGTAGCTCTTGTCCTTCAGTTCTGGGAGCCACTTAGTGGCATGTCTCTGCACCTTTCCAATTTGTTGATGTGTTTTTTAAGATATGGGCACCATATAACCGCTGAATATTACAGCTTTGGTCTAACAAAAGTCGTAAACAATTTCTTTAGTATTTTGCCATCCATGTATTTAAAAGCAATTCTGAAGTTAAAAAGTGTAGCATAAGCTCCTCGCACAATGTTCTTTATGTGATCTTCAGGTGATAGTTTTCTATCTAGAACCATCCCTAGATCTCTCTCTTTATCAGAATTCTTTAAAGATTTCTCACATAATTTACAGGTTGTGTGAGGTCTATGTTCTCCTATTCCACATTCCATAACATGGAATTTAATGTAAATTTGCCATTTGCCAAGTGGCTGTAGAGCACTGTCTGTGATAACGAATATTTAAGAGCTCCTTGACCCTCTGCACTGCTCACCCTAATTTCCATGACAACCACTCTGTGTAAAAGAAAGTAAATCTGAATTTTTTTCTACTTTTACGATTGCTAAATTATGTTCCCTGACCATGGCAATATTAAAAGAATTTATGTGACTTGCTTTGGCCATGGTGGTGTGAGGAAATCTCACAATTATCGCATGATTTGGGAACATTCATTGAGCAGGGTCAAGGCCAGGCCAAGCTCTGGGTGGAAGTTACCATGAAAGTAATTTTTATATATTTATTTATGTAGGAGTTCATTAACAAACTCAAACTCATAAAGGGAAGGTGGATAAGAAAATCCCACTCTCTCCAACAAAAGTCCCTCCAGAGAAGGCACATGGGCTCACATAGAGTCATAAGGAAACCCAAGAGCTAGACTCTCCCCTGAGCCCCGGGAACTGCAGGCAAGGGCCCCGAGGCAGAGTACTCTTCCACACGTACCACCCAGGAAGGGAAGACGAAAAGGGAAAGTTTCAGAAGAGGGAGTCAGCTGGGAAGATTCAGAAGCTTCAGGGGGAAAAAAGAGTGGCTCATCTGCCTTCGCACTTGAATTGGAAGGGGCGACTCCTGGATCTGCCCAAGCCACATCCCAAGCTAAACCCTGCCTCGATTCCGTAACCCTCAGATGATTCGGAGCCGGATGCAGGGGGATGGGAAGGGTGAACCAAACCAACCAGGAAGGTAAGAGGATGTGCGGACAGAACCAAAGTCGAGTTGACCAACACCTCCAATTCCAAGTTCTTAAAACACAAATGGGGCAGATCCCAGGCAGCCAACCGGAGACACAACCTAGGGTGCACCATGACTGAAAACTGCTAATGCAAAGCATGTGCTGCTTGAAACTTCAGGGCTTCCACAGAAGAATATGTGATCATGGGCACATGGGGAGAACAAGTCCCACATGACTTAGGGTCGTAGGTGTCACCGACTCAATGGGCGGCATGGTGGAGGCAGAAAGAATGAACGTCCCCAAGTGGCACCGGTGACGAACAACCCTCAAATTCACACAAGGCAAGAGCGGGCTCGAAAGAGGTATCCATGATACCTCCAAGCCCATGGAAAATTTCCGGGGCCTGCAGAGTGAATGAGTCCTGCGGGAAGCCCCGGCACTGAGGCTACAATGCCGGTAAACCCTGTCAATGCAAGCAACCAGACCATCCGAAGCCTAAGAAAAAGTCCAGTGAGCAGCAAGGGGGTTCTACCGCACACACTCTAGGCTAGGCCTAATATAGTGAAAGGAAAGATCCTAAGCAAAACTACAAAATAACACAAAAGAAAAACAGAAAAGAAAACCCCCAAGACTCGACCGCAGCAAATGAGCAGTCTGGGAGAAACATTGGCATGCCCTGAAACAACTTATAGAAAGTGCAGGCTGAGCACCTACAGTGAGCCTTTCCCAGCCAACTACACTCCTAAACCCCAGGCAAGACAGAAAGCCCAAGACCCCTGGCTTACTGTAAGGTTGAGGATCATCCCAAGGGAGGAGGTCCACTAAAGGGAGCATTCCCCGAATGCTCCAGGGAAGAGAACCTTGATCACACAAGGGCAGTACTCACAGAGTGCACAAGGAAGTAAACCCTGAGCACATGCAGCTCCAGCACACTTCCGTGTAAAACACTGCCGTATAGGCAAGAGAACATGAAAGAAAATGTGAGACAGGAGCCAGAGCCACATGACCGTCAGGTAATCACATCAGTAAAGCGCTGAAGCTTGTCTGCCCATCTCCCCCCCCCCCCCTTCCTGCAACGAGGGAGTAGGTGGAGTTAACTAGCAGGGGTGGAGGAGGGGAGGGACATTTTCACTAAGTTTTGGTTCTTTCTTTTATTACTGGGGGAAGTTCTTTGGGGATTTTGGGGGCTTTGGTCATGCTTTTAAACCAGGCAATGGTTTGTTTTGATTCCCCTATCTTTCTAGGTGCCTCCCATAGTGATGGCAAAGATGATATCCTTTAAATGTAAAGTGATCATAGGTCATCGCTCCCTGTGCCTCTCTGAGGGGACCAGATCCCTGGTAGGCAAAGAGAACTCTGCGACTGATGACACTAGGTAGTATGGCACTTAATCAGTGATGATAGCCTCAGGGAGCCGACGAGGCTCCCCACAAAAAAGTACTATCTAAACTGGAGGATGGGTTGCATAATCCATCCTATCATTTCCTGGCTGATGTTATATTTATCTTGTTATGCTCACTAACTGTTAGGTCAGCTGACATCCATATTCACAAATCCTTTACATGTTTTTCTTCTTTGAGGAGATCGGATTGTGTCTTGTACCCCATATATCATATACTCCAAGTTCTTAATTTTATTTTCTGTTGCCCAATCAAAGACTATTGATATCAACTTACAAGTTTACAATATCTTCTACAGAGGTAATTTTCGTGCTGACTTTTGTATCGCCTGCAAAGGATGACACGAAGGTGTGGCTAGTGAGGGCTACACGATGGCACCGCATATCATGTGTAATTATGACTAACAAATCCCCAGCAGCAAGAAGGATAATGTAATCAAACATCGACTTCAATGCCTATTAAAGTTTCCATGCTCATAAACCTTAGTATATATGAAGTATTGTTTTTTTCAACCTGAACATGAGTAATCTTTGTTTACCTAGGAATCAAGTGCATTAACTTTTTAATAATAATTAATTATATTAATTACAGTACAGTATTATTAAAAAGTTAATGCACTTGATTTAAGTAATACCTAGGTAAACAAAGATTACTCACTAAGTTATATTACATAATAATAAATTACATAATAAGTTATGATCTTGCAATGGATGAAAATTATAATCAATATAGCCCTTGACTATACACACTCTTCCAAATGCAATGGCACCATACAATATAATATGGAGTGCACTATCAAATGGTGGTGGTGAGAAGGTATGCTCTTCCATCTCACTGACTGAGGTGCCACTGACCAAGCTTTGCTTGCCAATGGCACAAACATCAAATATTTGTGTCCACTCATATTCCTCAATAATTTTACGAAAATACTGATCCTCCTGCTGCTGCTGCCATGTACAGTATGCTCAAAATGCAGTAAATATGTCAACAAAGGTTTCTTCTAGCAGGAAATACATTGAATACAAATGAACAGGGCAACTCTGTTATATATACTGTATTGAAGGCTACTTTGAACCCATAATGCTGAAAGTGAAAGTAATAAGGCAATGCAATAGCAAGATAGTCTATGAGGCAAAGATAATATGGATGATGATGATGTGTGGGAGCTGCACATGCAGAAGTTGGATGACCAGAATAAAAACAACTATAAGGATGGTAGCTCACGGAGAAGATATAGCATTTCCATAGTAAAATAAACATTAATTAGCAGTGTTGGCATAGTGAGGGTGGCTAAGGTACTTGAAGAGTTACCAGGGTATTAAGCATGTACACGTATGCAGGGAGAGGAAGTCAGCTGATGGAAGTTGGGTTTCCTCATTCTAAGTCCTCTCAAGAAGCATCAGATGTATGGAAACCCATCATAACAATCAACTACTCCAAGATTATGGAGCAGCTTCTCAACTTTGGGGGAATTCTAATTGACATTTGTATTATTTTGCTATTTTTTGGATGTACAATACAGTACAGCAATCCATACATGTTAGAAGGGCAAGACAGATGAACACCAAATATGGATGCAACACCCTGCTCAGCCACCAATGGTTCTCACTGTGATCAAATGGTGGCTTTATGACTATTCATTTTATTTACCTATCATATTAATTTTATCATTCCATTTTTTCCATTTATATATCAAACTTATTTATTTATTTAGCGAGAAGCAATCAGCCACAGGTTAACTTCCCCTGCATTACAAGGGTGAGTGAGGTATTGGGCTAGGGCTAATCATCCCAAAATGTCAACTCACAAAATGTGTTTACATCTATATTAAATACCGTGTGTACCTTAAACGGAACAATCCTTTACAATATTATTATTATTTTTTCTCCAGGCTGATGCATTCCCACCCCAAGAAAGTGGCAAATGTAGCATAAACAATTAATAAATTATTTATTTCCATATTTAGTTATTAATTGTATAGATGTAAGCATCACTGTCAGTCACAGTGAGGCCAGTACTGGATTGGTGACCATTTGAACAGTATCTCCTTTGACTAAGGAGGGATCCTGATAAGCCAAAAAGATTTCCAGTCTCCAACCATGAGATACTGAACTATTTGTTCATTTATTACTTTGCTTTTATGTAATGTACAGTACTGTATATGGAAATCACTTAAAGCTTGACTAGTATAAATACACTTTCTGAAAACTTCAGTCAAGTACTGATAATAAGTGACAAATCCATTTGAAAAAAATATGCATCTTTATCTATCAGCAGTAAATATAATTTGCTATTATCTTCTATTTTGTGTGAGAGTAATACTGCATCTTAATTCTTAAAATTAATGTTTAACTACCAATCACAGTAATGGCAGGTTGAGTATTAAACACACGCAGTTATTAGTAAAAAGCACTAGCATATGAGAATAATGTTAAACTGGTTTTATAGAATTGGTTAAACTGTGAAAAAATGAGCATCACTAAACAAAAGTGCTCATAGCATTAAATACCTCTATCTACCATCAGCGTATCAATACCGTCAGCCGCCTAAAAGTCATCAAAAAAAGAAGGGGAGGGTTTTGCCGATGTCTTTAAGTCGATACCCCTTCCCAAGCCCTCTATTACTGCACTACGCAACACGTGGACATTTCTACTTTAATACGATACTTGTCAAGTGCTGTGCTGTTGGGAGCGAGGTCAGAGGGCTGAGTGGTACTGGATATGGCGTTGGTAGCCAGCTGAGGGTCCGTGTCATCAGAAGTCGAGGGTTTCGTCGAAGTGGAGGACTTGGACTTTGTAGCAGTTCGCCGAGGGGGTCGGGGTTTAGTCCCTGTTGTGGACGCAGTTGGCAACTCTTTGTCAAGACTGGAAATCTGAGGTTCACACTTGACAGCATCATTTGACTGTTCTAGTGAATGAGAATCAGGATTAGAAGACTGGGTTTGACAGGTGATCCCTGTAGCCATTTCCTTCGTATTTTGAAGTTCTATAGGCACGTTTTGCTGCATTTTGGGCTCGCTCTTTTTACCTAAGCTGGCCTGCAACTGTCTAAGCTCAGACCTTGAGGCTGAGTTAAGCAGCACACGAGGAATTGACCCATTGGATTTGCATTTACTCTTGGCTTTTAATATAGATTTAGTCCGTAGATGAGCACTTAAAGAAGTTAAAGTAATACCAAACTTGCCTTCTGCTGATGAATATGATCTAATTTCTTCCTTGCACTTTGCACCTGAAGATGACCGAGTTAAGAGATGAAAACTCTGGCTTAATGTATGGGCTTCACTGTCACCAGCATGATGAGATTGTGATTCTTGTGCAGAGTGTGACCTCAGTTCTGATGCTAGATCAGCTATGGGAGATGATTGTCCTTGCAAGTATGGTCGAAGACAAGAAAGTTCAATTGAGTATTCTGACCCTTGCGAGGGTGAGCTACACCCTGCTCTTTGCACTTCATACTCTGTCCCTGACAGCAAAGACCGTAAGAAAGTCAATTGAGCTTCATAATGTTCTTGTATTTCAGTAAGTCTGGACTCATAATCAGAGTGGAGAACATCCAAATACTGTTCTGCTCCACCCTCATTTATTTTTGTAATACTTAGTTTTAAGTCGTCCACTTGAGCCCGTAGAGCAGCTCTCATAAGAGTCATTTCATCAAGGTTACTTTCAAGCTCATCAATTACTTTTATCTTTTCATCAATATCACTCTGAAGGGCATCCAGCTGTATCTCGTAGGAATTTATCTCGGCAGCCTGGGCTGCTAATTTGTTCTCATACTCGTCTATTTTTGAAACCAAAACACGACCAAACTCGGCTTTCTCCTCCAGCATCTTGGCATCATATTTGCTTTTCACTGTACTAAGCTGCTCCTGATACTCAGCAATTATCAAGCCAATTTTATCTTCATATTCTAGTGACACTTTCTCTTTACTTTCCTCAATAACACCAACTTCCTCGGAAAGTTCTTTTCGTAAAGCTTTCAGCTGCATCAAATGGTCGTCTTTTTCCTCTTTAAGTTTAAGAGCATAAATTTCTTCTTGCTCTTCTAAAGATATCTCTGCTTTCTCAAGCAAATTTTCTAATTTTGCAGTTTTTGACGTGAGTTCTTCAATGGTTTTTGACTTTTGATGGTCCTCATTGATCCGGGAAACTGTTTCTTCCCCAATAATTTCTTTCAGCTTTTTTATCTCTTCCTTAAGAATGTCTTTTTCCTTTGCCATATTTATAACAAGATCTTCACATATAGCTACTTTCTTCTCACCTTCAAGAATGCTGCCAGACTGAATATCACATGACGATTGTAACTGAGCTACCTGTTTCTCCAAGTTGTTTTTCTCAGACTCCAAACTGAGAATTAACTGTTCCAGATCAGTCACCATCTGAGTTTGCATATCCATTGCCATTATTTGCTCTTCTTCAAAGCCATTTTTTAATAGCCTTTTTTCTTCCTCAATCTTCTTTCTCTCTTTCTCTAGCAATTCATTTTTTTGTTGAAGAGCTTCAACCTTGGATTGAAGACTCTCTTTTTCTTGTATCAAATTTATTTTTTGCTTTGAAACAGATTCATTATAATCAAATTTAATTTTCTTGAGTTCTTCATCCAAAGCCGCTTTCTCTTCATATATTTCATCAATGCATTTATGCAGTTTTGTGACCTGGGCTGCATTGCTTACTCTAAGTTCTTCTACTTTATGTCTATGAAGCTTGACTAACTCTGCTATTCTACCTATGTGGTTGCTCTCTAGTTTTGCAACCTCCTCTACATAACTACTACTACTGCTGCTAAGTTCTAATTTTAATCTTTCAACCGAGTTTTTTTTTTTTTCTAGCTCAGCATTAGCTTCCTCGAGACTGCCATTTACCTGCTGTAATTTACTCTCATATTCCTCCACTAACTTGGATTTCTCTCTTTCAAAATTTAATTTGTCATTTTCTAACTGAGTGATTGTAGTTTTTAAGGCTTCACATTCTCCACAGCTTTGTTTCAATTCTTCCTCCAGCTTGGAAATGTCAGCACTTAGCTGATTTATCTGCACAAGCTGAGATTCTATATTGTTCGATACATCTGGTGTTCCTTGAAGTTTCCCCTCAAGCTGTGTGATGTACGCCATGCATTTATCTAATTCAGCGACTTTCACTTCAAGTTCTCGTATTTTCTCCTCCTTGGCAGCAATAATAGACTCAAATTCTTCATGACTCTTAAAAGTTCCACTAGCTGTGGATTTAGCTTTAAGAGTCTCGAGTTCTGATGTAAGTTCATTGATTTGTACCTGCATTCTTGGAATATCTGAATCTATAAGGTTTTTTGTTTCAGCCTCCTTATCATCTAACTTCTTTTGAGTCACCTCAAGAGCATCCTTGAGATCTTTTCCTCTTTTAGTAAGGATCTCAATGAGGTTCTCTTTATCCACAACTTCTCCACATTCTGCATCTGTCACTAGAGAATGGGAAGTCGTAGAAGAATCAAACGGCAGCGACGCGGATGTGGAATACTTGTCTTGGAGGCGAGCCGAAGCTTGTGACTCTGTCAATTCAGTCTTAATTTCTTTCAAATTTTCCATCAAGGAATTAATTTTTTCTTGAAGCTCTTTTACTTCTTTACTTTTTTCTTCTTCTGATAGCTTGAATTTCTCCTCAAAATCTTTTCTTTGCCTTTCATTTTCTGTAAGTATAGTCTTGTACTTTGTCTCCAGAGAAGCCTTGTCCTCCTCCAAAGCAATATAGTTCTCCATTGATTGTTTCTGATTATTTGTGAGAGTAACAGTTAACTCTTGGATGGTTCCTTCTCGAGCTGCCAACTCCTCGCGAAACTCTTCCTCTTTGTTGTACATCTCTGTTGTCATGTTGAAGTTCTTAGCATTTAGGTCTTCCAGCTGATGTTGCAGATCCTCCAGCTGTAGCTTCAGGGCCTCCACACTTGCTGTTTTTTCTTTGTTTGATATTTCAAGTTCTTGATATGATGATTCCATATGTTGATGTTTATTTGTCAAGTCCAAATATTCAGTCTGTAAAGTGGCAAATGTTTCCATCAATTTGTCCTTCTCTGACTTCATTTTTTCACCGTCTTCCTTAAGACGTGCCATTTCATCTTTGAGAGAGTCTACAAAGTCTGTCATGTCATCCTGGATACTTTGCACTTTTTTATTAAGGAAGATTGTTAGATCAGTCTTTTGTCTTACTTCTTCTTCCAGTGTCTCTTTTTTTTGTACGACAGCATCGAACTCCTTTTTATCCACCACAGGTACTTTGGTTGACCTTAATTCGCCAGATTTGTATTGTAACAGTTCATCATTTATTATTTTTTTATCATACAACACATTTTCAAGTTCTTGTTCATGTGTATCCTTAAGTCGGACGAGAGTCTGCTGGAGGTCATCTATCTGACTGTTCTTCTCCTCCATTTCCTTAATTAGATCATCTCGTTCAACCATAACAGCCTTCACCAACATGTCAAATGTTCCTTGAAGCTCACACATTTTAAGCTCGACCATTTCAACTTTACGCTTGAGAACTTCACATTCCTTCTGTTTATGCTCACGTTCTCGAGCCATAACCTTCAAGTGCCTGTTGGTAACCTTTAACTTATCATTCAACTCCTTCATTTCTTTTTCCATACTCTGTACCTTCTCCACCAATTCTTCTATTTCTTTTTCTTTTTCTTCAACATTGGTCCTTGAGTCTATTTCAGCTTCAGCTGCAGATGTTGTTGTCTTAGCAGCCAGTAACTCTTTTGTCTGTTCCTCCATCTTTGTCTTTTCAGCAACAAGCATCTCGATTTCAGTGCGGTATTCAGTCATCATTATATCTAACACCTCCAACTTTCGCAACAAATCAGACTTCTCCTCTGCCAACATAGTGCACTTGTTTGTGACATCTTGAACCTCACTCATTTTAAATTCAATGTCCATCTTCTTTTTCTTATTTTCCTCTTCAAGTACTTGATAATTTTGTTTGTTTTCCTCAAGATCCTTTGCCAAAGATGACATTGAAACCTTCAAAGATGCAACCTCTTTGTTGGCTGCCTGAAGCTGATCTTCCAATTCAATGAAGGATTGCTCTTTAACAGACATGCACTTGCCCATATCATCTTTAACTCGACGTAGTTCAGCCACAAGTACCGATAGAGAGGCTACTTGATCCCGAACTGGCGATCCATTACCTTGAGTCTGCTTACCTGCATTGTCCTTCCCTGGAATATCCTTTGGAGAACTTCCTGATGTGGATTGTGTGACTGTAGGAAGAGCTGCATCAGAATCTAGCAGAGAGGTTGAAGGTGTAACAGAGGGAGCAGGAGCTACAGCATGTGGCACTTCACTTACATCTTTACCTGTCATCACTGCACCAGGTATCACATCTCTATCACTTCTATTTACTTTCTCCAGGTTTTCATCTTTATTTTTGACATTATCATTTTCAGCTATTTCACTCTTTTTTGTCTCTACAATTTCTGTTGGTAACACATCATCTACCAAGCCTTCACTATTTTCTGTAACACATTTTTTCATTTCTATTTTACCTTCTACATTAACTGAATCAATTTCTTTATGATAAACCTCTTTCTCTTTCAACATTTCTTGTTTCACTTCATCATCACTGATTCCATTTGCTTTTTCTGCTTCAACTTTTACCACTTTAACTACATCCTCACCCTTTTTAGGCTCGGATATAGGCACATTTACTGTATTAATGGCACTATCAGACTCCCGAGGGCGTTCTTCTCTTGCAGCCTCGTCAAGAGCCTCACTAATGATCGTGTCTGCCATTTTAATTACGTATGCTTCTTCACTACCACACAAGACATTAACATCTTCCATCACTCTCTCAGATTCATCATCTTTCTTATTTGCACTTCCTTCAACTTTAACCTGGGAAATTTCATTACACTTATCACTACACTTTACTTCAACCTCATTACTACCAAATTTAGCACCCTCAATAGAAATGTTTCCCTCCCCAACAGCCACTGCATCACCACCACCACCACAACCACTGACAAGAGGCTTCTCTGCCTTATCATCATCAAACAAACTATTACTAGTTGTGCTCACTTGCAGCAAATAATCACCAGCTTTGGCATCTAACAGTGCTATATTCCTATCTTTCTCCAAGATGTCACTTTCAAGAGCTTCCAGCTTCTCTGCAATTCTCTTCTTTTCGGCCTCATAGTTATGGAACTTTCTCTCGCTGGCCGAGGTACTGTCTTCCTGGATCTGCTGCAGAAGACGGTGACTGCTCTTGGTCAGCTGCTGAAACTCTTGGTGAAGGGCATTTCGGTCAGCAGTCAGCTTTAGTAGGTGCTCTTGCACCTGCTGACATTCCAGCTCTATTTGCTGCTTGGGGTCTGCCATGGCTGATGAGTGAGAGCAAGAATAAAGCAGGGTCCTCTTATTTTAAAGCTTCTAACACTGTTGCTTTCTATTCTCTGCTGCTTTCCCAGTTGCAGCAGATTCCTTATAGTGCCACTTGTGTTACTCTGTGGCACTCCACCTTGGACTTGGTGTGCCCACCACCCTCTCTACAGGAGTCCTCCCCTTGACTGCTGCATCTCAAGATGTTGGGGCCAGGCTGCCATAAAGCCTGGCACTGCTCCAATATCAGCCTCACTCACCTTACCCAACAACCTAAATTTAGCATCAACCATGCTTAACGTTCTCTTTACAGCACAACCGTTGGCACACAGCCATATATATATATATTTCCATAACTATGATAATTTATCATTAACTGCCAAACACTATTGTCATTATAAATCAAGAATCATTGGGCACAATATACAGAAAGACAAACCACATGACATTAGCAAGGTCTCACCTGACACACTGACTGGCACTTGGCCTCGGCCAGCTCACTCAGCAAGTTCTCGTATTTATGGCTCCAGGTGTCCAGCTGCTCCTGGTGAGAGAGTTGCTGCTGGTCAAGTTCGTCCTTTAGTGCAGCAATGGTGGCATCTCTAGTGGCGATGGCACGCTGGTGGCTACTCCTGGCTGCCTCCAACTGAGAGTGCTGGGACTTGTTCGCGTCCATGGAGGCACTCGCCAAATTCTCATCATGCTGTTTTTGGAGTCTGTCAAGTTCACACCTGCCAACAGATACTTTACACAGTTAAACAATCAATAACAACAACATAAAGAAGTAAATTCCAAGTTAAAAGTACTAACCATCAAATCTTGTCCTCATAAATAGTGTTTTTATCCCAACCACAACATAACCAAAGAAAATGGGGGGAGATCTCACCTCAAGGCAACTCTCTCAACTCCACAAATAGTTGCAAGGACAGTGCCAACAGCCAACATCACCTCAACCACTTTACCTCTTAAAAGAAGCTTCACTGATACTCTCCCTCGGAGTACACAAACCATAAAAGTTGCAATTTTAATCAAGAATTACCATACCAAGAAAATAAACCTCTTAATCTAATGATGTCCCATAAATGTCTAACCACTATTCCTCTGACTAACAATCCAGTGGTCATACCTGTGACTAGCTTTCAGATCTTATCTATTCACACATACACACACACTTCTTGAGCCTATATAAAACAAAATGTTTATGTGCAGAAGTACTGACCTAATTAAACTTGAAAAGATTGAACTATAAGCATTAGGAATTATCTATTAACCATTAACCTTCCTGTGTGTTACCTTCTCAACTTGTAAAATTTTAATTTTAACTCATGTTTAGATATAGTTTTAAATGTTTCTTCCATTAGTGCATTCCACACACTCCCTACCCTCAAGCTGAATAAGGTTCTTTATAGTTCTTTGGTTGAGTCAGATGCTCAGCTTCCACTTGTGTCACCATGTCTTGTTCCCACCCTTGTTGTCTGTAATAACCTTGTCAATATGTTTAACTAACTTGCATGCTATAATCATGTCCCATTTTCGTTTCCCCAGCATTTTAAGTTTATTGTGCATGTCTGCAAAAAACTTAGCTCCTTCAAATGGTGGCAAGACGTAAGTTGATCCTTTTAATGTCCTCGAGAAGGTATGGGTTCCAAACAGAAAGCATACAATGGTATTGGTCTCAAATAGGTGGAGAGATTCCAACAGGAAGTTCTTTTATTTTGAAATAAGTTTGTGAAAGCTTTTAAGTTGCATCTGCATAGTTTGTGTAATTATTATAATAGCCAGAACAGCACTACTTGGCCTAGGGTGCAAGGTACGATGTGTCTCAAAGACAGAACGATTTTCATTATTTTAAAACATTTCTTTCCAAATTGGTTCTTTCCTAACAATAATAATATATTATATTAGTTACATGATTTACTAACTTTGTTATGTTCGGTTAGGATAGGTTAGGTAGGTTAGGTTTAATCAAATTTGTGTGTTAGTTTTGACTTAAAGTAAAAAAAAAAAAATCAAATCATGTATAATGTAATAGAAATTTAATATGTAAGCATATTGATAAACCCCCCAAAAATGAACAAGGAATTAAAGTTGATCTACAAAAATTAAAATCAAGAGATGGATATAAGAAACACACATGTTTGCAGATACCTGGACTGCAGGTCACTCACAAAATATTTCATACCAAGAACGACATTTCCAAGAGGCCATCACATTTGGCCAGTGATCGTAGAACAAGTAAACACCAAAGTTCCGCACAGCTCTTTACATACGTTTCTTCGTGAGCTTGGGACATTTCCCACAAAGAACAGCACTGGATGCTTGTGGTGTCAAAGACCTTTAGTAAACATCTGTTGTGAATTCTATACCACATACCTTTTTTTTATACTAACAGGTCAATGCACTCGACTTAGCCACACAAAGAGAACTAAAATAAACACAGTATCAAAGTGTCATGAATATATTTAATTCACAGCAGGTAACATGTGATCAAAGATACATATACTGTAAATGTATTCAGCAGCAAGGAGGCACTTACAGACTCTTCCAAGTAACTTTTTCATGAAAAATTAATATATATATATTTATTTATTTATTTATTTATATATATACAAGAAGTTACATTGGGGTTATGAGAGTACATAGCATGACGTGTTTACATTCTTGTAAAGCCACTAGTACGCACAGTGTTTCGGACAGGTCCTTAATCCACCAGATCCTTTATCTACCAGATCGGGTAAGATGAAAAGGTACATTGTAGCAAAATTTTCTATCATATAACTGTAATATAAATTGAAAGAGATGATTACACTGGTGTAGATATTATCTTAAGTACTAGTATTGTTGGAGTGGATAGCACAAGATACAGTAAAAGTTTGAAGCACAACTATGAGGATGAAATTAGGTACTTTTTGGTTTTACTTTTGAATAAAGCATAGGTTGGACAATTTTCTAATTCATTTGGGAGTGAGTTCAATAGACTGCATCCTTTTATTTGGATGAAATGTTTGCATAAATTTAGTTTAACTTTGGGGATATCAAAGACATTTATTTCTGGTGTGGTGCTCATGGGGTTCTATTATACATATCCAGGAAAAGTTTCAGATCAAGATTAGCATTTAGGAATAAGGTTTTGTACGTATAAATAGCACAAGAGAATGTGTGGAGTGAGAGCATGTTTAGCATGTTTAGGGGACTTGAAGATATAGATTTGTATGTTGATTGCAGAAAGGAATATTAGAAAATGCAAACTGAAATCTTAACTTGAAAATGGTTAAACCTTGAGAAATGCAGATGACCTGAGTCTCCTGCATGAGCACTGCAACAGATGCAGACAAGCAGCAAGAATGCTCTCCAGTTGCAAGCAACAATAAGGTATTAATATAATCTCCAAGTACACTCCAAGACAAGCCAGACTGAAGCTCTACACGAGACAACACAGACAAGGTCACATACCACCAAACAACAAAACTTTAGCATATCAAAATTAACCATTTTAAATATAACTTTTATATGTATTTATAACTTTCATAACTTGCATATGAATTTTAAAATTTGACTCTTCTACAGCAGCTATATAAAAATGATCATTCTTGCCCATGCCCTCAAAAAATAACAAGTTCCAAAATTTATTTTTCATTATAGAATTATTAACTTTACGTAAAATGTAAAAAAAAAAAAAAATTATTCTATATTGTGAATATTACTGGGTGGAGGTGGTCTGAAAGGTTCCATGGTGGCTATGTGGTCTGGCGTCTGTCAACACACGATGCCAACTTTGCCGACACTGAGGTATGCGAGAGGCAAATTCTGTCTTCTCCTCGGATGTTTCAATGATTGTTTATCACTTGTTTCTTTTTATTTACAAGTGTATGTGTGTTGAATAACTTGATAAATCACATCATTTACATAACATGATATTGTTTCAACTGATAATTGACTTACCTGGTATACTTCATTACAACCAAATAGTGGTGAAAACCATATGAACATAATATACAATGGTGTTGGGCTCTGGGCAATGACATATGGCCTAACTGGCATCATATGGCTGAGAGAATAGATTGAAACAAAGTACCTGCAGTTACTTAGCCACCATTGTGCCACCTCAGATGAGGATATGCTCCTAGTGTATGTAATGCATGATAATGATTCAATTGATAATTGGTTTTCCTGGTATACCTCATTATAACCATAAGGAGTTGTGAAAACCATATGAACATCATTGGTATACATATCATGTAAATACGATAGAATTTTATACAATGACCACACTCACCCAGTAACATTTATGACAATAATCGCATTTACATACCAGTAGTAACGCAACCACTAAACAATAGCAGGATTTGTTCGTGGGTCAAGGTAAGTGCCACTACATCTACATAGAGCTATTATATCCTTATTTGCTTCATGTAAGTAAAACCCCAGACAATAATTGTTCAAATCGTCAAGTGGCGATAACCACATTACCCTGTGAATCAACATGTGACGATAACCGCTGTCCGGATGTTAATAGGAAAGGCAACTTTTAATCACTTATAAATAGAACTGCAGGTACAGTATTGTATTTACAAATGAATGAATGCATAATTACCTAAGTAATTACCTAAGTGTAGTTACAGGATGAGAGCTATGCTCATGGTGTTCCGTCTTCCAGTACTCTGTCATACAACGCTTTGAAACTACAGTACTGACGGTTTTGGTCTCCATCACCTTCTCCCTTAACTTGTTCCAACCGTCTACCACTCTGTGAAAGTGAGTTTTCTTATATTTCTTTGACAACTTTGTTTTGTTAGCCTACATCTATGACCTTTGGTTCTTCAAGTTCCAGGTCTCAGGAATTTTTCCCTAACAATTTTGTTAATTCCCATTACTATTCTGTAAGTACATAGTGATCAAATTATCCCTTTTTTTGTCTATCTTCTAGTTTTGGCATATTTAATGCCTCTAACCTTTCCTTGTAGCTCTTGTCTTTCAGTTCTGGGTGCATGTCTTTGTACCTTTTCCAGTTTGTTGATGTGCTTCTTAAGATATGGGCACCATACAACTACTGCATATTCCAACTGTGGTCTCAAAATATTGTGAAAAATTTATTTAGTATTTCACCATCCATGTATTTAAAAGCAATTAAGAAATTGGAAAGTGTATCATAGGCTCCTGGCACAATTCCATGGACAACCAGTCATTGGCACCCTACTGGTTGCCACTAGGCTCTCAACCTTAAATAGTTTCATGCTGGAACTGCCTTTCTCAAGAACATCACTCCATCAGGGATCATTCACTCCTAGGCTGACTCGCATCTGGAACTTGTTAGCTCAACAGGTTGACACACGGGAGATCAGTTCAACTGATCACATGAAGGCACACAGTTGGCTACAAGCTCATCCTGTTCCTTATATGAGTGCTACCTAATGTTGTTAATGAATAAAGACTATTCCTACCGATGCATATAACAGGCTCATGAAATAAATGGGCCTCTAGGAGTGGGCTTCAACTGAGCTGAGAAAGGATTACAGCTCTTGCTTGCAGTTTCACCAGGTTCCTTATATGATAGTTCCCTATGTGATAGTTTCAAAGTACCTTCTCATGAAATAAACGTGTCTCTAGACAACCCGTTCTCGCAAATTCGTAAAGTCAATATTGACTTATTAACTACGTGCATAGGTGATATACTAAACATAATAGATACCCTTAAAAAGATTCATAGAAAACACCGACCTTACCTAACCTTGTTAGTATTTTAAGATAAGCATCTTATTGCTTCGTAATTACAATTATTACTTAACCTATACCTATTATAGGTTAGGTAATAATTGTAATTACGAAGCAATAAGATGCTTATCTTAACATACTAAGTAGGTTAGGTAAGGTCGGTGTTTTCTATGAATCTTTTTAAGGGTATCTATTATGTTAAGTATGTCACCTATGCACATATTTAATAAGTCACTTTTGACTTATTAAATTTGCGAGAACGGGTTGCTCTAGAACCAGGCATGAGATGAGTTGAGGTAGGATAACAGCTGTTGCTTGCTGTTTCACTATGTACATTATTTGACACCCTTTATGAACCCCTCTTAGTTATAAAAAAAAAAAAAAAAAAAAAAAAGAGTGAGAGTGTGAGCAAGCTAGGAAGAGAAAAATGAGTAAAAGAAAGTAAAAAGGGAGGGGAAAAGAGGAAAAGGAACAAAAGAGAACAGAGAATAAAAGAGGAGAAATGAGAGAGGAAAACCAGAGAAAGAGAACAGTAAAAGGTAGAGGGAGAAAGGAGAGGATAAGAGAAAAGACAAAAAAAAAAAAATGGAAAAAAAAAGGGAGGGGTAATAGGGTGGAGTCAGCAGGAGGCAAGTGGGAGAGCATCGGGGCTGGAGGAAGTGTTGGGGGTGCGCCAGGCCAGAAATAGGCAAGCTGGCACCAGCGATGCTGCCCTACACTTCCCTGCCCTGCCCCATTTCACATATTCTCGGTCTATTATTATCACCACAGGTGCTGCACGTAGCATTATTCCCACTGGTTCTACACCATCAGTCAAGCCTTCACCACCACTCCACCACTCACACTCCATCTCCACTACCCAACTTAACCCCTTACTCCCCTTCATTCCAAAACTTTAAACTAATACTGTACACTAAACATTTTTTGTTTGAATATGTTTTCTCACTCTTCAACTTCCCACCCACTATTTCCACCTCCCCACCCACTATTTCCACCTCCCCACCCACTATTTCCATCTTCCTGCCATTTCTTCTGAACATGGAAACGGTGGAAAATGAGAAATGGTGGGAAAAAGTGAGAAACATTATGGAACATGAATCAGAACTACTGAGTGATGGCCACTATTGTATGTGACCTTCCCTTTAAATTTATATACGTGCAGCACATTGTCAAGCAAAACATGGTGAAGAATGTCAGGAAGTAGGAGAGTAAAAACATTACAATCCAGTTAGTTCCTGGCTAGCAAGCCTCTAAAAGATATGAACCCACTCAACTTGGCTACCTACCCCCCCACTCTTGCTTTTTTAAAATAATATCTGTGTTTTCCATGTACAGTATTTTCAACTTTTTGGCATTTAAAAGTAGTACAGTATATGTCAGATTCTTCCTATTATAGATCATATCTGTCTATATGTATCTATCTATTTGACATCAACGGAAAATAGAGTACAAAACACTACTGACAAAATTCCCCAATCTACAGTTCTTTTTCTTCTATCATTTAAATCATATTCTCGGATATTTACTGTTGCTCTTCATACACACATTTGTGTACTCGCCTATATAAGCTTGCATGGGTTAAGCATTAGCTCCTAGCCCCACTGTCAAAAATTGTTTTAATTTAATACAATAACTCATTTTCCACAATATCTAATCATATTTACATTTTACAGAGAAATCACATTAATGTGATGTATCAATGATCAAATCCAACAGGAGTCTTGATGAGGGTTCGAACCTATGCGCTGGGTGTTCCCAGGCGAGCTCTAGTCGACTGTACCGCGACATGACCGTAAGAATATTATCCAGGTTGCAATTCTTATGACCATATCGTGGTGCAGTCAACGAGAACACTCAGTGCATAGGTTCGAACCTTCATCAAGGCTACTGTTGGATTTGTATATTTACATTTAATGTAGTTTATTGAGTTAACTTCAACTACTTCTTCACCTAATTCATTTGACTTATTTACAACTCTGGCATTGAAGTTCTTACTGACATCTCTATGGATCATTTGTCTAGTTTCTAACTGTGCTTCCTTGTGCTGCTGTTCACAGCAATGAACATGGCTTCTTTATCTATTTTACTAATTTCCATTAGAATCTTGTATGTCATGATCATGATCCTCCTCTCCCTCCCATCGATCTGTATATGTAATTACCTAAATGTAGTTACAGGTTGAGAGCAATGCTCAACGTGTCACCTCTCTTCGTAATATTCTTTGTCATTTAACACGCATAAGCCACTGATGGTTTCAGCATCCACCACCTTCTCACTTAACTTGTTCTAACCATCTACAAAAGAGAACTTTATCATTTTTTTATACTGTATAAATTCAATTTGCAACATCATCTCGTGTGTAATTCCAAACATGTTACTTCAATATAAATTAACATGTGTAGGATTGACAAATTTGAGTAGACATTTAAATCTTCAAGTAATGAGGACTAATGTGTGTCTGGTTATCCATCTTAAATATACTGTACTCTCATAGGCAACGCAAGATAAAATTATGCCACAAGTTGAGGCCAACGAGCATTAAAGGTCATAATGTTTAAACTTGGCAACAGACCTGCACTTGGGATGCTGGTATTCTCACGCACACATATATACCCACTCTATATTATACAACTTTTTAGAAACACTGCATATTATTTTTCATATATATACCTGTAAAACAGTAATGTACTTCTGTATTTTTATTTTTGATTTTGCAAACCACTGTTCTCTATAAATACATTGAAAACTATTAAAATATCTAAATTTATAACTATCTTCAGCTCTACCAACTGTGTACTTTTTAACCCAGTTCTTCGGTGCTAGATGTGCCTCATTCCCTGCAACAACTTGCCTCACTTAAAACATCACTATCATTTTTGTCCTACATATTATATTACATTTAAAATTCCTTTATAAACTAATTTGCTTCCAATTTTTATAACGTATCAGTCTCTACAAACTGAAGCCTCAACTTCATTACATTACAATGGAAACCATATTTATAAATTAATAGGAACCTTATCTCAAAATCTTTTATATACAGATGTAGTCTTTTTACTGATTAATCTGTAATAGAAACCAATCCTAAACCTACCTGGTTATACCATATGTAGTCATAATCTAAGCATTAAAATTTACGGAGACCTCTTAACACAAAATGAAAACTATCCATGGCAGTTTGTTTTATCTAATCTGATTAGTGGCTTTCCAGTGGCTTCAACTCCTAAAAGTTGAAGCAAAGGTTCTTTTGTTGCAGGGTGAGGGGGGTTTTCTTATCCCCTTGGAGGTGCCATTCGAACGCCCAAACGTCGAGAAGAGGTTGATATCTGGACGTCCAAACATCTGGCAAAGCCACAGGAAGGAAGTGGCGTCGACAGTCCATTCCACGGAGACGTGAAGGAACCAGAATAGACCGTCGACCAGGATGCTGGATGTGAGTGGCACAGAGATACAAACCCCGAGAACTCTGCAGATGAACTACCTGAAGCAACCTCCCCGCCCCCCCTAAGAACCACAGAACTAAGAGATCACCCCTTGTTTGAGGCAAAGAGCTACGGGAGAACAGTCCGAATGGAACTGGATCACCAAGCCCGATATAATCCACAAGTTAGGAGTAAGTATTAGAAAGTGAATCAAACCCTACAACAAATAATAGTCGAAAGGAGTGGTAATACATGTGAGTAATCAAACTGTAGTCACACATCTAGGTAAGGTTAAAGGGATTAAAACAGCCTAAAGATTAAGATTAAGACTGGACCTGGATTAAGACCAGTCTTTAACCAGGACTTCTGGTTGGTGATCTGGTCATCAAGACTGGTAAACACAACTGCTCACAGTCTGACACATGACTCACAGCCTGCTTGATCAGGTATCCTTTAGAGGTGTTTATCAAGTTATCTTTTTCAAAGTTTTTTATGTATTTGATTACTATTGGTCTATACATTTTTGTGTCTGCTTTAACCCGTTTCGTGGAGTGCCACGATCTATGATGTTTCACGTTTGTCGGGGATAACACCAGTATCTAAGCTGTCTCCAAATTTTGTTTTGGGACTGTCATAATGTTTTTTTTTGCATATCCTGCTGTGTTTAGAATTCCAGGAATCTGAGCCTGGTGCAGAGTGCATGGGCATGTTGTGTACGGCTACTTCAAAGATAAGTGGGAGTTAGGGGTGATATCTAATATATGATTCAATTTAGGTATCAAATTCATGAAGAATTCATTTGGATCATAGATCATCAATGTGTTCAGGGATTCTACGAAAACAGAATTGTACTGTATCCCCAGTATTTCACTAATTTCCTTGTTGTCATTGATGTTCGTCACAGCTCATTTCTGCAAGGGCTTGGTTTATTAGCACCCAGATAATTGGTTCATTATTAATATTAAATTTGTTGAATTCTCCTCTTCTTGGATTTGAGACGTGCTGTGCAGTTCTTCTGCCCATGCTTATCTAAACTTTGATTTGGTTGTGATCTAAATAACATATATTTGTAATCATTATGTTTCAAACTACCTGTAGTTCATCATTGTTTGTAAAAATAAGGTCAATGGTGTTTCCCTTTCTAGGCGAGTCTAGTATTTACTGGTTAAAGGCAAATTTGTCATACAAATTTGCTGGTTTGGCAAATTTGTATGACCATCCATCCATAATGGTTAACCCAAGTTATGTGGGAACAAAGATTAGTAGGAACACGAGAGATTCATCACATTATGGGTCTGGAGTTATTCTATAACAAAATGCCAAAACATAGAAAAGTTGCAATCTCTGTACAGTACCTAGAAATGACACAGGTGTCTAGTTGCTTCATAAATTTCATGTTGTCAATGTATGAAATTAATGAACCTGTGGTCTACTCTTAAGTCTGCCCTCCATTACTATGCATGCATCAGTTATGGTAGCTGAATCACACCACGCTTAACTTGTACATACGATATTTTCATCATGTTGAGTAAAGCAATGTAACGGCTATTTGCACTGAGAGAATCAGCAAACCCGTGATTTCTGTAAAAAGAAGAGTATTATTCATGTAAAAAAAAAAGTAGATATTCTGGATAGAAAACAAACAATACCAGACAACAGCACAACTAGACACAGTGGCTATCAGGCAAAATATAAAACTCTGTCCGAGTTATATGGAAAGAAATTGGCTCGGAAAATTAGTCTGCCTTTTAAGGTAACCACTACTCTGACAGTGATGGTCACACAGGAGGATATTCTGACCAGAGGAAATGTTTAAAGTGGTCTCTGCAGGATCATTAAAGGTGCTAGGGAGTCACTGTAGAACATTCAATCCAGCCCTGAATGACTTTTCCAGTGTTTTCTTGCCCCAGTATGAACCATGGATGTCCTGACACAATGCCTACAGTGCCAGTGAAGAATGTAGACCTGCCCTGACTGAGCATGACTCAAACCTTGCAACCAGTAGACTCATGCCTTGGGGGCAACTGAGGAAGATGGCTCAGAAACACTTCCAAGCATGTCATGCTTGTTCAAAAGTGAATTAGTACCGTACTATTAACAGTTCAGCTTATAGAGCTTAGAAAGAAAGTTCCTTTTTATATAAAAGCTTACCTGATTTCATGCCACTTAAGGAAAAGTCCCATACAGGCATTTCACTTTGTCTTCAGCCAGCTGCTCACATAATACCAACCACAAAGAAATACTGTATACCACATAACGATTTTCTCCAATGTTGTTTCTAAATTAAAATAATATACAAAAAACTCTGATCTCTATGACGGACCAATGAATAATGGAGAATATTTATTTATATACTTTATTCAGCCCTGTAAATTAATTAATTAACCAAATACAGTATACAATCATTCATTGTTGCACGTTTTAAATTATGTAGGTGTGAATGCATGCATGTCGTCGTTAAGTAATTTATGGATACATAGTATGTAGCAAAAGTTTCTGCTACATACTGAACCAACATAACATACCTCAGTCTCTCCTCCCAAGTTGTCTCCAGTTCTTCTGTCTTTTGGGCAAAGTCTTCGTGGGCATCTTTAAGTTTCTGTTCAGCATCTTCTGCCTGCAAATGTCAAATTATATACAACTATGTGCATGACAATAATTATATAGTCCATTATATATATTTATAGTATCACCATGATTTTTCTGTAAATTTTGCCAAGAGTTTCCAAGATTTTAACATGTGAGAACATTTTCCAGCAACTTTCAGTAGCACTGTGAAGTTTCTAACAAAGTGTAAGTCTTACCACTTTCTGCCATATATATACAATAATATGAATCAAGCTATTTAACATGTAAAGACCCAAATGAGAAGCACAACAGCATAAAGCACAAGACACGTGCGTGCGTGCGCGTGCGTGCGTGCGTGCGTGCGTGCGTGCGTGCGTGCGTGTGTGTGTGTGTGTGTGTGTGTGTGTGTGTGTGTGTGTGTGTGTGTGTGTGTGTGTGGAAAACAAGCAGTGATGCACTAGTTTAAGGAGGGACATTAACAGTGAGAAAATGTGAACTCTACTAAACCTGATTGGCTAGATTGTCTAGAGCAGTGTTTCTCAACCAGGGTTCCACGGAATCCAAAGGTAACTGAGGGTTCAGCAGGAGATAGTGATAAATAGGCTAATTCTAATCATATGCAATGTGTTTTTGAGTCATTTTTGTGTTTAATGTTTTTAATTGAACAAGTATCAACAGCAAAGACAGAAATCACCTCCTTTCAGTTAACAATGAATGCCATGTGTGTTTATTTAAAGTATGAGCCAGAATTATTTCAAGGATGCAAAGATTGAGAAAAACTGGTTATAGAGACTACTTTGTACAAGATACTCCAGGTTAATTGCAGACAATTTACGACTTGAGTTAAGAACAGTTTCATGAAAAGTCATCATGAAAACATTGAAGCTGCAAAGGAATTTAGACTGAACATAATATAAGGGATATTATTATTAGGAGAGAAATTTAATCCATCATTTGAATACAAAATTTACACAATTAAAATTTGTTGTGAAACAAAAAAAATTATGATGCAAACTCAGCAAAATCAAAACATTTGGTGAAAAGCAATAAATCATTCAGTGAAAAGCAATAAAATATTCAGTGAAATACACTACGTTTAGCAAAGATCATTCAGAGAACAAATACTACAATGTAAATCAAACAAATCTAGGCAGTGAAAGTACTCCAGTCATGCGAAGAGCAACATGCTGATCAGAAAAGGTCTAGACAGTGAAGACCAAACCACACATATGAAATTGTAGAAACAACATTGTCTCAGTCCCTCCTAGACCATTATCAAGTTGTGTGGATCACAAGACATGATAACGGTCCAGGAGACAGAAATATTGTCGTTTCTGCACGTTCCGACGCATGGTTTGGGGTCATCACATCGTCAGCCACGTTACTGTGACGCATCGGCTGCATACAAAGTGAAAGCATTCCAGTCATGCAGAGAACAAAATGCTGATCAGAAAAGAAATACGGGAGCAGAAGCAGAAACACTAGTAAGAGATGGTTAACTACTCACAAGTCTACATTATAGGCATGATGATAATAATAATAATAGACAAGAGGACAGTGGTAATAGCCATATATACAACTCCTCAGTTAAATGCATGAGGCCAAGGGAAGAATATGATGACAGTAATGGAAATATTAACTTGGTAATGATCACTATGGTGGAGGATGACAGGTGGAGAGAAAACTTAGTGGACACTACAGATTAATACTTCCTAAAGCTCATAACACACACACACACACACACACACACACACACACACACACACACACACACACACACACACACACACACACACACACACACACACACAATAAGAGAGAGAATAAGGGGTAGAGACAAGTATAAGGCAGCAACACAACAAAGTGTATTCACCCAGAGTAAGTTGCATTATTTTTTTGGATATTGAGAGCATGAGTGAATGGCTACTTA
The DNA here is from genome assembly GCF_040958095.1 of Procambarus clarkii. Taxonomy (NCBI): domain Eukaryota; kingdom Metazoa; phylum Arthropoda; class Malacostraca; order Decapoda; family Cambaridae; genus Procambarus; species Procambarus clarkii. The sequence continues at coordinate 16,574,142 of NC_091220.1, read as the reverse complement.
CAACCCGTGACTACTGTGTTATGGCATTCAACTACAGACAGCCTGTATTTTGCTATAATGAATGGTTGAGGTATATATATTTTTTTTAAATCTGTAATCTTTAACTATATTATTCACCATTTTCTTTTGGGTGATAGCTCCCCAGCTCTTAATAACGGAAGAAAGCAGGATAATAATAATAATAATAATAATACTACGTGTGCAACATATTAGACCTTAACTGGAATATGCAACTATGGTGTCGTGCCTGAACCTTAAGTAGAGAGGCAAAGAACTATATAATTTTTATATCAAGCTTGAACAGAAAGAGATATAACAGTTCATAATAATCATGAAGAAACATGGTGTAGGGTAAAGTCGTTGGCATTCAGCCACCTAAGAGAGCTATTTGAGCTCAAGTTGGAAATAAAATTTGAACATTCAGAGCAATGAATGCCTGTGCAGATGAGGAGTCACAATAACGTGGCTGAAATATGTTGACCAAACCACACACTAGAAAGTGAAGGGACGACGAAGTTTCGGTCCGTCCTGGACCATTCTCAAGTTGACTGTGAGAATGGTTCACACAATAAACTTGAGAATGGTTTAGGACGGACCAAAACGTCGTCATCCCTTCACTTTCCAGTGTGTGGTTTGGTCAACAATGAATGCCTCTTTCAGTGTTCCACCTCATTAGCTGGCCTATGCTGATGCGCAAGTCATTATCAGGCAGGGTAGCCATCAGAGAACTGGAAGATTATTTAAAAACTTTAGTCAAGGACCTTTCCCTTTGGCCCTACTCTGAGGCAGAGGGAGCACATGATAGATAAAAAATTATTAAAGTGTGTAAGTAACTTGCCTAGAGAATAACAAAGAGGGGCCACAAGATATCCTGTTAATTATAGACCTGTATAGTTGACAAATGTGGTAGCCAAAGCATTAGAAAACATAAAACCAAGTGGACAGAACACATGGAGAGAAATAATATAATAACAAGAGACAATATGGTTTTCAAAAAGGAAGCTCTTGTAAAATAGATCTACTTAGTTTCTATGACAGAGCCACAGAGATTTTACAGGAAAAGATGGTCGAGTTGATTGCATTTATCTGGACCTAAAAAAAGCTCCTGACAGAGTCCCACTTAAGAGGTTCTAGAAACTGAAACATGTATTCTAAAGTTGGAATATGCAGCAGCTGAATGGTGTCAATAACTCAAGCAGCACATCAACAAACTGAAAAAGTACAAAGATATGCAACCAAATGACTTCTGGAGCTGAAAACCAAGAGCTACAAGGGAAGGCTAGAAGAAACAGAGGTGATATGATCACTACATACAAAATAGTAACCGAATCAACAAAACTGATAGAAAAGTATTTTTGAAAACTGCACCTTTAAGGACAAGAGGTCATAGATTCAAATTACAAAAGAAAAGCCACCAAAAATACCTTGGAAAGATCACTGTTGCAAAAAGAATAGTAGACAGTTGGATTAAGTTTGGTGTTCGATGCCAAAACCATTAGTTTCCGTCATATGACAAAGTGTACTGGGAAGACAGGACACCACGAGCATAGCTCTCATCCTGTAACTAAAGTAATTACAAATCTATACATCGCTTACAGTGGAATTTATTTTTTTGAAATGTTCTCCTTGGCTTACAGCAAATAGTGGATTGAATAGTTTCCAAAGTCTACCGTCCCCAAATTACTCAACCATGTCATTAACAAGGATACGGGTTGTGATGGAAGTAAAAGTTAACAGATCCTGGTGTATTCAACACTGTCCTGGTGGGAATGTGGGCTCAGGAAAATATAACACTTCATATTTGCCAACATGGACAAAAATCATATTTCTGTAAGCAGCATGCACATGCATGAAAACCAGAAATCCAATTCTTGTTTCCAGTTTCTTTTTAGATAACTTTCATATTTAAACTTGTTATTGTAGCATTTTGAAGAGGTCCTGGTCATTTTTTGTAGTTTTATTGTATTCAACAATACAGGTGCTACAGTATTTGTTAGTTAAGGGTTGCAGCGGCTGGCAGAGTAATGTACTGACGACCTTACCCTACACCAAATCCTAACAAGTAATGCAAGCAAGACACCACGAGCATAGTTGAAATCTGATAATTGAAATATAAATGCACCATAGATTAATAATCACACAACACACCCAAACACAGTTATATTCATGAAAGTAAAGTACATATTTTAAAAATTAATGATACACAATGACATTTAAAATTACAGCTTATTTTCACACACACACACACACAATCCTCACCAGATGTCCTAGCCTATTAATACGTCTTATCAAAACTTTAATCACTGTACCTTTGCTATTTTATCAAACCTCTCTCACCTGTCTCACCATCATTTCATCTTTCTTCAATATTGCATGCGACAGCTCAGCCACTTTCTTTTCCAGTTCATGCTTTTGTTGAAAACTGTTCTCTAACTCATTTTTCAATGATTCTTCACTATCATGCATCTGTACTTCTAACTCCTCTACCTTTAACTCAAACTCTGCAGTTCTTTTGTTTAAAAGGCTTTCTTTTTCATTAAGTTCAATTTGCAGCTCATCAACTCGCTTTCCAAGTTCAGTAAGCATGGATTTTTTTTCAATAAGCAACTTTTCTATTTTTTCTTCTCTCTCTTTCACTCTGCATTTTAGTTCAGACAATTGTTGTCCATGTTCCAGGTTCTTACTTTCAAGTTCTGTAATTTTTTGGTTCTGTTCAGTCATCAACGTTTCTTTTTCCTTACTAAACGTTTCATAATTTTCTTTAAGTTGTCTGTAACTTTCTTTAGTGTTATTTATTTCAGTTTTAAAAGATTGTGATTCTCTCTCCATGTTCTCCTTTGTCTTCCTGTTTTCTTCAGCACAAGAAGCCACTTCTTCCTTCAGCTTTATGTTATGTTCCTCCTTGTTCTTGAGGTCTGTTTGTGCTGCAGACATCTCTTCCTTATACTTAATTACTTCAATCTTTGCAGCTTTCAATTCATCTTCCAATTTGGTCTTTTCCAGCTTAATTTTTTCCAGCAGTGCAAGGAGCTGCTGCTTCTCTTCTACCGCTGCTGTCAGTTCCACTTCACGGCTGTTGACATCGGTCTCTAGATCAGCCACACGAACACTCAGTTCATTATTTTCTTTCTGCAGATTCTCAATATTCTTAGCTTCGGATTCCTTAACCTGCAAGTCTGCCTTCATATCAGTAATATTTTTACACAGTTTACCGTTCTCTTCTAACAAGTTTACTACTCTTGTCTTAAATTCATTTTCCTTGTCTTCCTTCTGTTGTAACTGGAAGTTTAGGCTTTCTATTTTCTGTTTATATTCATCAGTTTTCTGTTTGTAGTCATCAGTTTTCAACTTCAAACTTTGATCAAGGTCAGACACTTTCCTACTGAGCTCTTCATTGATAGCATCTTTTTCTTTCATTTGCCTTGCCCAATCACTGTTGAGCTTATCCATCTTTTCTCTCACTAGACTCAGTTCTGTAAGAGCTTGTTGATTCACTGTAACCATGCTTTCCTTAGACACTGTAAGTTCAGAGTTAAGCTCATCCTTTTCAGATTTCAATACCTCTAGTTCTTTTTGAAGAGATGCAAGTCTTTGGTTGGCAGTTTCTTTTTCAGATTTTGTTTGGTTTAATTCTTTTACAATTTTTTCATTTTCTAACTTTACACATTTAATTTCTTCTGTTCGTAAATTTCTCTCCTCCTCAATGTTTGATCTACTTTTTTCAAGTTCTTCACAAATTAACTCCTTCTCTCTATTAGCACATAGTATTTCCTCATTCAGTCTAGAATTTTCCTCAATGCTAAACTTTAATTTTTCATTTAGATCAGTAATTTTTGCTTCTAATTCTAAAATCATCTTTCCTTTGACCTTTATCTCTTTCAGAATGTCTTCTTTTTCCTCGTCTTTTCTCTCTAACGCAGATTTTAGTTCAACCTCCTCATTCTGATATACCTCCAAACTATGAGACAATTTATCATTAGCTTCCTTCAGAACAATGATCTCTTGGGAAGCAACCTTTGCCCTGTCAAAAGATTCAGAGGAAACTTGACCTAATTCTTCCACTTGCTTTTGATAGTCCAAGACATTTGTCTCCAGATCAACTATTTGTTCTTCCAGTTGCTGTTTTTTGGCAGTTAGTTCTGCAACCTGCTCCTCAAGATTGCTTGTGGTACTTGTGAGACGCGTCACTTGACAGTTAAGCTCGGCATTAGCACTCTTCAATGTTATAATCGTTTGCTCCATTTCTTCTTTGTCACTTTTCAATAATTGAGTCTTTGTTTTAAATTCTTCTTTATCCTTCATTAGTTGTTGCACTTTTACTTCAAGCTGTAACTTCACTTGACTTATTTCCATTAACTGAGCTTCAAGTTGAGTTCTCGACTCCTTAAGTTCAAGAGCACGAGCTTCTAACTGATGGATCTTAGCCTCTACCTCTTTTTTCATGGCTGCTACTGACTCTTCTGCATCCTCCTCTTGATCATCTTGCAAAGCAGAGTTTGTCTCAAGTTCCTGACAAAGAAAGTTCAAAAGATATTAAATACAACATAATTATTTACCACAATAATATCAATCAACATAAAAATACCAGCATTAATGATAATTCTTTCAAACCCATATCTAATTAACACATTCATATAATCAAGCCATGCCTGCACCACCAATGGACCCTGGCAGAATGCTGGCAATTCATTCTTGAGAGGAAATACCGGAGGAGGCTGCAAGCTTAACAACCAATCCTTAAGATCATACACTTAAGAGAATCCCCTTCATAGTTTGATGCATGTCAACATAATACTCAGTGCCAAGACCAAACCAAATTACAGCCTTGAATGTGATATATCTTCCAGCAACAGGTAAGCCCAGAAGTGAGGGAAAAGATAAAAACACCAGCACTGAATGTAATGAAACCCTTCTTTTGGGATCTTTCCCAGCATGTGTGTGTGTTGGGAGGGAGAAGCTAGGGAAGGGCATGTATGGGCAAGGAAGGAGAACATGGGGAAGGGTACATGTGTACTGGCAGAAGATGGGGAGGGGAAGGGGTGGTGGGTGTAATGGTAATACTAATAAAACCTTGCAGAAACACTACCATACTAATATAACCTTGCAGGAACCACTGAAAGATTTCTTGTGGTGCCAATGTAAGAATGTCACAGTGCCAGACTGTTCATAACCTTTTGCTTAGAAAAGATATATACAGGTATGCACACAAAAAGAAGTTGAAATAAAAGAACACCCACAATAATACAAGATGCTCTACCTGAAGTGCAACTTCCTTTTCCTCCAATTCTTGCTGCTTGATGTTCAGTTCTTCCTGCCATCGATCCCTTTCTTCATCCAACTGCTTCTCCAGTGATGCAGTGGCTTGTTTACAGCGCTCAGTTTCCGCCTCCTTCACCTGAAGTTCCTCAAACAGTTGCTTCTTTGTCTCGGCCATACTTAAGGCCGAAGACTCCATGCTGGATCGCAGTGAATCCAGTTCCTTTAGGTGCTCTTCCTAAGTGAGTAATATCATATTAGAGTAGAACATGGGGTTTGAATTTCAAAATAAGATGCATCTGGTACCTGGGTTTAACTTCCAAAATTAGAACGACTACAATAGTAAGTTCAAAAATAATGCTGCGCATATAGTTTAATTGATTACCTGCCACAAAAAATCAGGCAAAATATTTGGTTGCTCAATAAGATGAGAATTGCCAAGTCAGAAGCAAGATTTATGAACAGTCAAGTAGGCTGGCACTCATGCAACCGTGCCACAGAGATCTTTTCAAACATTATTGTAGCTTCATATATAAAATAATAGGACATAACTACAGAAAAGCTCAGTCCAGCCCAGAACATTCATGAGCGACACTTCCATAGAGACAAAGTCCCATCATCGCTTGTCCCATCAAGTCCCATCAGCTCACTTGATATCATGAGTGGCCAAAGAGTGAAACTTAAAAACTTCTTTTTACCTGTCTGGTTAACCTTTTCTCTACACAAAGCATCTGTTATCAGCCGACAGAATATTATCAGCCAATTTTGCAAAAGGTGACCAGAGCTAAGATAGCAAGAAAAGCCTTTCCACATTCTATAATGGTCACTCAGATGTACTTGAAGTAAAAACAAAAGATATGAGCTGGAAGAAAAAAGCATTGAATGTAATGAAATGCCATTTCATTGTGATCATTTCAGGATCCTCTCTCTCTTGGTCACAAGAAAACTTCACCAGCTACACTCAACTGTCCTCCAGGTCATTGTAGCCCCACAATCTCCCCACTATGTGAAAGGCAGGTCTAAAAGTTTTCCTAGGATGCTAATTAAACTAGCTGCCCTATAATGCACTCATAATTATTATCCTTCCAACAGTACATAGGTGCTAATACAACATCTATAAACCATAAACAACAAATTTATACTTTCTTAATTCACTGGGAACCTCACAAGTTATTTAAACAAACTATTTCTCCTAATTAGAGATGAGCACACAGACAAACAGAACAAACAAGGAGACAGGAGCAAAGCAACATGCCTCACAATGCTTCACAGTAAAGGCACACAAAATCAAACAAACGTAATTCACCAAAACTAATCACCAAAACTGGTCGTCAGTCATTCGTTAAGTTGATGGTTTACTATTTACAACTTACAGTTCAGAGAGATATATCAAAGCAGGTGGCAATGTTTGAGATGCCACAATATTACACCTATAAGCTCCAACATGATAATTTGGACAGAAAATTCAGTATATAAACAAACCAAAGTAAATGTAAAACCCGAACAGATGAAACATTCCCTTCATAAATGTACACACAACACACAATAATGGAAACAGCAAATACTGTAACTGAAGTTATAAAAACCTTTAGAATGTCAATCTGTTTGAGCTTATCTTGAAGCTGGGCAGTGGCAATATCCCGTTCCTGTGTTAACAGAGCAATGCGCTCCTTGTTGCCTCGAATGTTGTCCATGCACCGTGCTAGTAATGACTTATGCTTGACCACATCACCTGCAAGACACACACATACCATGTATTATCAAGGGCTAAACAAATGAAGTGTCTTCTCATATTATGCAATATACATTTTCTGGAAGGTCTAAGCAGTGGTTCCCCGAAGCTGGCGGCACTAAGACAGCTCTGCGTACATAAGCCACACCACCCTTAGGAATCCTTAACAGTCTATCGAAGACCAGAGCCCCTAACAGAGGTGCAGGGAGTAGAGCATTATTTATAATTGTCTGCACCATAGGAAACATTCAAACAGTAAAAAAAATCAAAACAGACAACTGTAAGGTTCAGAAATAAAAATAAAAATGAAGCAGCAACTGAACTCCATAAAATGATCTTCCAAGTAGTCAATTCAAACCCCTCTCATTACAGGTGGCTGCATCCTAGGAGCTGCCAGCTCCCACATTAATACTGTTCAATCCTTTGCCTGATGTCCGTCTGTGTGGACCACTTCCCGAGTTGCCAAGCCTCTTGGGTTCCAACTAATTCTCAATAAGTAGTAGCCATCCTTTTGGATTCTGTCCTGTACGGGGGGAGACCATTTGCTTGTGTATCATTCCAAAATTTAGCATTAGCTTCACACGAATGTGAAGCAGGCTTCCAGAGGGGTCCTTTAATTGTAGATGCTTGGTTGTCTCAGTCAGGGGTGTATCATGTCCTTTGTCTGGTGGCGGCTTTATGCCGCTACCTTCAGGCCACGGTTCTGTTTCAGTGGACATATTGTGGGTTATACGGTTTCCCTAGTTTCCTGTTCCAAGGCTAGTATTTCTCAGGTTGTCCGCAGTGTTATTAAAACTAGCCAGCTTGCCGTCTACCCTCGTGCTCATAATGTCTAAGTATGCCACTCTGATGGATGTATTTGGTAATATCTTGGGCCAATATTTGGGCACAGGGAGTTCTGGAGGTCGAACAGGGTCTACGCTGCCAGGTATCTTGTTAATGTTCCTGGTCCTCAGTAGCCTGTTGTTGCTATGGGTCGTGTGTCACGAAGGTTGGTCTCGTTTTCGACTTGATACCTGCAGTACTGCTGCGTCCCTGGTAGGTGCCCCTTTTTGTCCTCCTCTGTGGGTGTAGCTTCAGGGAGCCAATTGGCCTTCCCTCAGAAAACCTATGTTATAAGTAATGAAACACCAGCTTAGTGAGCCCCGGCAGCTTCCTGACACCCTCCTTTCCCCAGGTTAGCGGTGTGTTGTATCATTATAGAACTGAAGAGGTTGGACCTGGTTGACCCAAGCCAGCTCCCTCCTTCCCCTTAGTGAGGGGGACAGGTGGGGTCAAACTAGTAGGGGGGGGGGCTAGTTTCTCAAAATTGTGCTTGTTTTCATTGTGGGGGAGTTTTTTGGAAGTTTTGGGGCTGCTGTCTCCTTTTAACCATGCAATAATCTGTTTTGATTCTCCTATCTTTCTGGGTGCCTTCCCTTGCATGGTGGCAGAGATGATAAACTTTAATTATAAAGTGTTCATAGGCCATTGCTTTCTGTGACTCTCTAAGAGGGGCAGGCTCTGGCTCGTGGTCCCCGGTAGGCAAATAGAACTACGCAACTGCTGACACCTAGTAGTATGGTACTTAATCAGTGTGATTAAGGCTGGGTAAGCCCCAGAGGGTTCAGGGAGCCTCCGAGACTCACCCAAGAACTGGCATTTCAATACATTTAATGCTGGTTTTTCTTGTAGTTGTGTGTGTAAAAATACAGTACAGTACAGTATATTGGTACATTGAGATGTTAGAAAGTTTTCATTTTGCACGAGAGTAGTGGGAAAATGGAATGAACTATAGGAGTTGGTTGTGGAAGCAAACTCTTAGTTTTAAAAGTAGATATGATATGGAAATAGGACAGGAGTCATCGCATTAAACAACTACGGCTAGAAAGGCGGGATCCAAGAGCTAATGCTCGATCCTGCCGGCACAAATAGGTGCGTACAGAGGCAGTGTTTATAAAGGAGAAAAATGGAGAAAAGGTTAAGGTCAGTATTGTGAAGAAGAGAGGTAGGAGATCATGTATTACAATTTACATTTATAAAGCATCAATTTAGCAAGAGGCTTAAGGAAACTATTGTCAAACACCGCTCCATAGTCTCTTACTTTATCCTGGATGACTGACCAACCTACATTTAGAAACTTCTCTTTTCCAAGAATCTTTTCTAACTAATGATAGTTTCATGTTCTATTTACCTCTTCCCTAATAAATAACAAAGTTTCCATACCCTTCAGTTTCTCAATGAGTTCTTCGGCTTCGGTATTGAGAGTGACCGAGGTCGAGGCCGACCCGTGAGATGCAACCGACACATTGTCTGCCATGGAAATGTTATCGGCCATAGAAACACTTTCTGCTGTTGATACATTGTCTGCCCCAGATGAAGTGTCACCCGATGAGATATTGTCAGATTCATCTTGACTCTTGGTAAGATGTTCGTCCTGATGAGTTGCTGTGTGTTCATTATTTTGAGGTGCAACGGTGTTATTAAGATCCCCTCCAAGACCTTCCTGTAGAATCTTCACCTGTAGAGATAAAGTTAAGCCAAATGAATTGTGTGTTAAGGAAAAACATTTATATTATATTATACACACACACACACAATAATAGCCCTTTTTCCATGTACTCAACCATTTCTCTTTTTTTATAAGTGATACAATCATACGAGTCACTGGAAATTATATTAGAACAATAGGTTAGAGCTCTTTGTGCCTCTGTGTAATAAGTATTTTCCTACAACAATTACAAAAAATCATTTGTTTTAACAATTTTTCCTTCATAATATTAGCAAGAAATTTAAATATAAATCAATATTGAGTTTGAATTCATAGTTTAAAAGAGTACAGAAATCAATTCTAGAGCAATGTAGCATCAATATCAAGGATTACCATCATCTGCAGTTCTCATGCTTCTCGGCATATAGCAAAAATTATCAAACTTTCAATCTCGTTTTATAACCTAATACTGTATATGTATATCAGTTATCTTGCATTGCACTAAATACAAAAATCATACAAACCCTCTCTCACGAAGCACTCCTGTTTGATATTGAATGAAATGTAGTAAAGGTCTATATCTGTCATCTACCAGGTCAGGTACCCAGAAAGGTAAGAATCCCAAAACAAACTACAGCTGGTGAAAAATTGCTAATCAAAAGCTGAACGAGCAAACAGAACTCCCCAATCAGAAACAAGCAAACAAGCATGACATCACCACAGCCACAGTGCCGCTGTACAGTAGTTTGTTTTGGTTGTTTGGCTGTACTCACCCAACTAGGTGAGTACAGCCACAGCACCGCTGTCTGCACAACTTCCCCTTTCCCAGGAGGGGGAAGGGGGGGTCCCAGATTGGGGGCTTGGGCCCCATTTGACCCCCTTGGGTGTTGGTACCCTCGTCGCGGGGCTTGTTGTTACAGGGGGAGGGGGTTTTCTTATTCCCCCCCCACCCTCACTCCCTGTACGAGTTTGACATGGGTTCGACTCCTCCCCCGGGTTCGACTCCAGGTTCCCTACTTCTGGAGATTTTCAGCTTCCCGCATCCTGCCGAAAAAGGCCCTTGTTGCTTATCTCCTGCGAGACCCGGATTACGCCTCGATAATGGATCATTCTTCTTTTAAGTTTGGCTCCCCTTTTCCTTACTGAGTGCGTTACGAGTGCCAAAGTCTTCCTGGCTTTCAGACTGCGCTTTCTTTTCGTTGAGGGATTGGCATGCGTTCTGTCAGACCCACACGCTTGAATGGCGGGAGTTGTCTCAGGTCATTCAGGTTTTCCTGAGGGGCAAGTTTGAGCACCTCAATGTGTGCTTCGTCGCCCCCATGCTTCCTTTTGCATAGTAGTTGATAGTTGGAACAAGTTAAGCAAGAAGGCTGTGGATGTCAAAACCGTCAGTAGTTTCTAATCGTCATATGACAAAGAGTACTGGGAAGAAATGATACCAAAAGCATAGCTCTCATCCTGTAACTATACTTATGTAATTACACTTAGGTAATTACAAACCTCAAGTGTTCAAAATATAGGCTAGCCACTCAAGAGATCAAACTCTCTTAATTGAACCATCTACATTATCTCTTAATTGAAAGAAGAGGTCTCTCACTGGCACGAGGTGGTATTCACAGTTGGCAAGCCTGGGAGAAAGTGGCCTTCTCTGGCTGTTTAACTAATAGTGCTGTCAGCAGTTGGTGATTGATAGCAGACTGTCAGGCAAGCATCTTGGTATTGGTTGTTAGAAGTAGCAGAGCTATTGGAGAAGATGGTTGGAGGAGGTTTGAGTGTAGAAAAATATAACTTTTGACACTCATTCAGAGTTTGATTGAAAATTCTCTGGTGTCTTCCTTCCTCCAAATATGGCTTAATGAGGCCAGTTACAAAATATCCCAGTTACATCAGAAAATGTAGTCACACTGGTCCTAGCCTGAGGTAACAGTTTTCCAGTGGGGGAGCATGATATTGCCTAAAGGAGCAACCGAGCAGCTTATGCTCAGAAATACCTCGTGTACAATACTCGGTACATGCCACAATAACACAACACAATATATAAAACAAATTACATATACATCTCATAAGCTCCCACCACCAGCTGATGAGTTACTGAGTAGAGTTGCCAGAGTAACAAGGCTGTCATTCAGCATAAGCTGTTACTAACTAATCTCTGACAGTTCTCTGAAGGATAAACACCTTTATCAATACATATTATGTATTGATTATTATGAGCGAGGGAACGTTATAATTAATATTAAAGCAATATCTGATTACAGTATAATGTATATGATTTGTGGCCATGATATTTGAATATTTTATGACATTAGATTTTCTCACTTTTCTCTTGAACATAATGTTAAAATATTTATAAACAGAGTTCATAATACAGTATCAATGTTTATTATTTAGAACTAAAACACACACACACTATAACATTCAACATAATTTTATAAGGAAAATGTTGTAAATATTTGAATAGTACTCTAGAGTTTCACCAACAAGTGTTTAATTGGGAATAAAGGTAATCACAGCTCAAGCCTTTACAGCCACTCACAACGTGCTCTGACAAATCAATTCTTGGTTATTCACTATCTCGGTTAATCAAGAATTGACTCTTCATTCATTCAGTGTCTGGCATTAAAAATAAGAGTGATCATGCATGACTTTCTTGTAACACAACATACCTAACAAGCAAAACACTATGTACATGCATCTAAAAGAAAAGGGCCACCAAGACTGTAAAACCCTTGAAGCAGAGTGTGTCACCTTTGTCAGGAGTGTAGCTATCTTGATCTCTTTTTCCTCCAGGTCAGTGTTAAGCTCTTCTTCTAGGTGGGCTTTTGCTTGCTGCTGAAGTACGCACTGTTCTTGTAGTCCACTCACCTACAAACAGCCACAGTCAACCCTTAACCCATCGAGTTTGAAGCCCCCTCAAAATACCAACTGTTCAAAGTTCTAATGTTCCTGAGTAAATAAAATATTTTGCATGTAACTCTGACTACATTGACCCTTGAAATGAAATCCCTTATGTATTGCTTCTCTTTATATTTACAGCAACTTTCAGAGAGAGATCATAACAGCGCTAATGTGTGTATAACCAAGAAAACATATCTCATATATGTATACAAAATCCCATATAAAGTCAGCCCTTAAATTACATGATCTACATATTGTTGTGCAAACGTTATTTAGAATTAACCCTTAGACAGCGGCTATGGAGAAATGGTCATACCCAGTTACCCACCTATGCCAAAAAAAAATTTACAACAAATAATTTCTCATTATAGAATTAGTAATTTGTATGCAGAATGTTAGAAAAACGTGAAAATAAGTGAAAATTTATCGTGTCACTGGGTGGAGGTGCTCTGCAAGGCTGAGTCTGGCACTTGTCAACGCCTGGTGCTTGACTACGCTGACACTTCCTGTTTTATCTTCCGATGTTTTACCGATTGTTTCGTCACTTGTTTTTCTTTATTTACATCCACAGAGAGCTTTTATATCCATATGTCCATCATACATATAAAACCCAGACAATAATTGTTTAAATCATTGTATGATGATGACGACTGCATTTCCCCGTGAATCAACACTTGATGATAACCGCTGTCTAAGGGTTAAGAGTGCTTTCTCATAAAATGTAACAATCCTGGTCCAAAGCAGCTTTTCAACAGTTGAAAAATGCATTAAACAGTTGAGCACTCCTATCTAGAAACAAAGACTTCCTTCCTTAATGTAATTCTAACCTCAAAAACTCCTCAGTCTTTTTAAAATGTCTTACCTTGTTTACAGAACAGTGTCCTGACTTGGTCTTTAAACTACAATATTACTAAAGTGTTTATCTCATCAGTTAGTAAGTTACTTAAACAAATTTACATACAGTACATCAACAAACTTGAATTACTTATCCCCGATACTTATCCCGCCATGTAAGTGTTACTTTTAAGAATTCTAAATGATAATGTTTTTAAAACCAAACACTTTTAGACTGGTCCTACTGAGTAGTAACTCTGAGCTTATGACACTGGCTTACTAGCAACCTACTGTACTTCATCTGTCAGGTTCTCATCACTTCTTTCTACTTACCTCAGACAAGCACATTTTCTAACTCTCTTGCCACCTTCACAGGGCAGTGGATGCATTTGAGGATAAAAGTTGAACTGAAGACCAAAAGTCAAAAGGAGGTAACACAACACTTAGATTCCTTCAAAGCAATGTTTGCAACAACTTCATCACTAAACAAAACAATGAAACAACTTAACTAGGTACATTACTTGTCCACATCTTCGCTCCACCACCAGGTGGCAGCCTGAGTAACTCAAGGACACACTAAGGAAAGCCTAGTGTTTTTCTTGTATTTTTTAATTTTGCCTGTGTCCTGGTAGATCTTAATTTTAACAAAAATTGGTACTTGCCCTTCAAGTCACCATAGTGAATAAACTTTGGGGAACTAATGAGTTGGCCAGGCCAGAAATACAGCAGTGAGTGTAATGAAATGCCTCAGTCTGGATAGCACAGCAGTAGCTCCCCATCCCAACTGTCTTCCTTCTTTCCTGCATAAGTAGGAGGATGAAATGAGGTGTACACATCACCAGGGGCCTCATACAAGTACCTAGTTAAGTCAGTTTAGAGTTTGGTTTGGTATATGAGGTGTTGCCAAACACTGCTTGTATTGAGCTTCAGTTCATTTTTACTTCCTTTCAGTTTTTGGCAGGAGGTTCACCTCGGTAGGGAGTTGATCGATAATTCCCACATCCTGCTCTCGCCCCAAGGAGGGGTCAATAAAGTGTTTGTCCTCAGTAGGCAGAGAGCAGTTATGGTATCCTGGCATACACAATATGCCCCTAGTTAGCCAGTGCCATAAGCCCAGGGGGGAGGTAATGAGATGTCGCCCAATATGGGTCATTACATTACAGTCAATGATCTATTACTTTACAAAAATCCAGCATTGAATGTAATGAAATGCCATTTTCTGGGTTGAGCTCCGGAGGCTCCCTGAAGCTATCAGACTGATATCTGCCATTTTAGTCTAGAGCATCAGTTACAAGAGTCCTTTGCCTACTGGGAACCATGAGCCAGAACCTGGCTCCATGAGAAAGGCACAGGGAGCAATGGCTTAAGAAGCACTCCACTATTTGAGAGTATAGTCATGTCTGCCATCAACCAGGCATGTCGGTTGATGTAATAGCCATGTCGATGGCAGGCATGACCATAATCTCAAATAGTGGAGTGTTTTATAAGCCATTGCTCCCTGGGCCTCTCTGATGGAGCAAGGTTCTGGCTCATGGTTCCCGGTGGGCAAAGGACTTGTAACTGATGCTCTAGACTAATATGGCAGATATCAGTCTGATAGCTTCAGGGAGCCGACAGGGCTCCCCTCAGAAAACAATGGAGGCAACGATTTTTCAGCATTTTGTGCAAGTGGCAGTTTGTTGTTATTATTATTACCGGGAGTCAGCAGCATGCAACAACTGGCATATTCACCAAATCTTGCTGATAAACACACACAGGAAAATATGTCAATGATAAACAAAGACTCATTCTGCAGTCACAAAGTGAACTCTTGACCTACATTATCTCCTCAATATTGACTTTCCTCGTGCACATAGTATCGTAATATACGGGCACCATCATACGCCAATATAGCAACAGTGCTGCAGAAGGTAAAACAAATTCCCCATACACCACAATACAATCCCATCCTCTTTCCCATACAACTTGCTGCTTCTAATTATATGCACTAATTTTACACGTTAAGTAGCCAATTTTATTACAATATTTTTAGTATCTTTGATGTTTTTTATTAACTATATTAGATAAATCCAAATGATAAATTATGCAATGTTCATCATGCTCACCTAGCACCATTATTTTTATGATCTATAGAAATGATCTATACAAACCCCAGTTTGTATAGGGATCTATTCGATCTCCAGTTCTGAATTAGCTTTTGTATACTACTCACAATAAATTCATGAATTCAAATGCTAATTCATTATGAGGTACAGTATTAATACATTCTTAGAATGCTATCTACAGTACAGTAAACTGAAAGATGTTGCATGCTCTCAAGCAGCAATAATTCATCATTTCCCACGACTCATCATTACACACATTGGAATGCAAGTAAATCACATCTATACAAAAAATCAAAACTAGTATAAAATCTTAATAACTATAACATAATCCTCAACAAAATTTCTGGCTCATGATATGGGTTTACAAAAATCTTACAATAACACCCGAGATGATCTACCACCTTACAAATACAACTTCATATCAAAATCTAATACTTTGATTGGATTCTATTCCATCCTCTAGATAAAGACCCCCTTCCTTCAAAATCACATGTCCATACATTGTTAAACACTGCAGAGGTAGGGATCAACTGGCACTGTCTACATATTAAGTCCAAAAGTGTCGCACGTGAATAACAATCGGCATCAGTGGTTCAGGCATTGAGAACACTAATTGTGTTACTTGTACATCACAACAATGACTCAACTCTGCACAGAATTTTGTGCTGGTGAAGAGCAATGTGTCAAAACAAGTTTACGTATCAGTAAGTAGGTCGAGATGGACAGTGGAGATGAGCACAAATATACAAACCTTCTTATCTTTTAAAACATGATGTCTGGTAAACAAATCCACAAGGGCCATGACGAGGATTCGAACCTGCGTCCGGGAGCATCCCAGACACTGCCTTAATCGACTGAGCTACGACAGGCTCAGGCTTTACCCTGTTGTAGCTCAGTCGATTAAGGCAGTGTCTAGGATGCTCCCGGACGCAGGTTCGAATCCTCGTCACGGCCCTTGTGGATTTGTTCATTTGATGCATCACGTTAGTGTGATCTCTGTGTGTGATGATGTCTGGTATGTGGTTATGCATGACTGTATTGATATAGAGGCTTTTATGCTATATCCACAGGAAGAGGTGTTACTGGTGACCTGATTAAGGGGGCCAGGAAATGAACAAATATTCAAATTATGTGAAAATTATTAATAAATGTTAAACAAATCTCCAACTTATTGACTTCAGCATCATGAAAGTTTCATCCCAAAATTTTCAGAAATAGATTTTTCACGATTTAAAAAAATAAAAAAAAATTTGCTGATAAAGAGAACAGCTCCTATTAACTGGAACTGAGGAATAATGCAGTAATAAAGAGATGCAAGCACCTGTCCGACACACAAAGAAGAAGAAGAAGAGTAGTAAGAAGTGCCCATAAAGTGGATATGCAGCTGGTGCCTGTATAGCATTGCTGAGAAATACATAATAAAACAAATAATAATGAGTACATTATTATGCTTTATTTTGTTAAAAAGTCTAAGAGGTTACAAATCTAAACAAGATGGCTTTCAAGTCCATACTATGTGAGACCTATGTGAGACCATTACTTGAGTATGCAGCACCAGCATGAAAGCCACACCTTGTGAAGAATAAACTGAAACTTTAGACAGTTCAGAGTTTTGTAACTTGATTAGTACCAAAATTGAGAGGCCTTAGCTTTGAGGACAGGTGGTGAGAACTCACCCTCACAACCTTAGTAAGAGGAAACAAAGGGGGGATATGATAACTACATACAAGATCTCAAAGGGGAATAGATAAAGAGGATAAAGGAAGCTTATTTTAATTAAAAAAGAGGTATGACGAGGAAAAGTAGTTGTAACTGGACACACAATTGAGTAAAAGATGTAAGGAAGTTCTCAATTCCTGTACGGATGGTTGGCAAGTGAATTGCATTGAAGGAATAGGTTGTTGAAGTCAATTCGATCCACAACTTAAAAAAAAAAAAATATTGCCGAGAGGTACAGTAATTAGCATGGCAGGTACAAAAGGCTAGGCGACAGGGCATATAGAGCCAGCTCTTACTTCCCATAGTCTCGGATAGGTAAGCATCACATTATACCTTACTTAATATGACTCAAATGATTTTCAGTGCATGTTATTGCTCCCATGCATAACATCATGTTTTAAACGAGATACATATTTATGATTACTTCACTTGTCCGTCCAAGTTCACTAATCATTCATAAACAAATTACTGATACACTAACTTCTAACAGTATATTCCAATACCGTGTTCGTCATGAGGCAAACCAAATCACTAGAACCATTAGTACAGTTCACTATTCGTATCTGACAATGCTGACGTAAGATGTACAGAGCACCAACTGACCCCTTCTGTCACAATGTTTACATACAACACATGGCAACACGTCACATGTAAGCAGTCTATTAGTGGATTTAGTGCTATAAAATACATTATGCGCTACAATGGTAAAAAAAAATGAAACATCTAGTCAATATTACCACTATAAAATCTCCTCTCCCTTACTCAGGAATGTGACCAAAATATTAAAAATATGATGTAACTAAATATATATAAAAACATCTTCAGTGAATTTTAATACACCTGTTTCCCATTGAGTGAAGAATGTGAACACATTGATTCTCACACTGTGGGATAGCCTGGTACAGTTTAAAAGAGTATGACAAAATATGAGCAAAAGAAACTAGTGAAATTTCACTAATTTCACTAGCAACTAGTAAATTTTCACTTTTCAGGGTTAAACTCTGAAAAGAATGCATTCTCCATTGCCCAGGATAAGATAATATTTGCCCACCCTAATCCCTGGTCACATCCTTCTCTGGCGTCGAGAGAGCTACACCAAGACCTTGCCTCTGGTTATTGGAGCGGCGTCAGGTCCTCTCAGGACTTTGTAGATTGCCATCTACTCTACAACACATACGGTACTTGCAAAATCATGCACAGCTGTAAACACATACACAGATCATGCAGTGTTAAGTCACCAGCCACCACGTAAGTATCTACTGCACTATAAGCTAAGACATACTATAATCTACATTTAGTGAAGCAAAACCTTCACACGACTCCTGAATGTCACACTAATGATTAGCTAAGAAAGGCTATGTTCCTATTGCTTCACTAAATTTAGGAAGTGAAGAACAACAGACGTTATACATTTAATCAGGAAAACTACCCCATGTCTAAACAGTCATAATGTCATAACCTTAGACTGTTTAATATGACCCAGTTCTAAGCATGCAATTTAACCGAAATTAAAATACTACATAAAAACATACAAAATGTATTAACAGTCACACCACCCAGCAGCAGCATATAAGTTCAGGAGATAAATTCACACCGTTCAAATCCATAAATCACTAAATATGGTACTAAATATTATATTTGTCAACATCAGTGTTATTTGGGTTGTGAATGACTTTACAGTGATCCTCTCCAGTTATGATCTACTCTTCATTGCTCTTGACCTTTCTTAACAAATCTGCTTACCTTCTTTCCAGTTAACAATCATCTTCAAAGTACTCCAGAGTCTTTCCATAAAAATGACAACCTGTTTTAATATATATTTGCTAGTTGTTGTAACAAGCTACTGTTTTCTACTGACTCTGCTTCTTCAAGAGGCTCAAGCAAATTTGTCTTAATTATATACAGTACTGTACCAGAATTCACACAAATCAAATTTATAATGGAACATTCAAATTTGCTAGTGTTTGCTTTGATCATGTGGGTCTCTTCCAATATAATCTAGGTCTAGTAGTTTTTGTGTCACTGAATTATTATAATTGAATTACTTGAGTTAGGTCATATTAAGCAATCACAGATAAATATAGTTTAAGTCAGAACAATTGATAACGTGCTTAACACAAGCTTGACATAAGCTGTTCTTCACCACCTTCATCTAGATAAAACCCCTCAATATGTAGACTGGTAAGCAGAGGCTAACAAGAGGTTCATCAGAGATAAAAACAGAAGTAGGACATTGAGAATATTTATATACAACTTTGAGAAGTTCTTCAGTTGCCCCCAGTGCCATTGGGGGCAACTGGGGGCAGTATCCTAACATGATATCCATGTTAGGATATTTCTAATTTGATTACTTCAGGAGACAGGTAGAGACAAAGGTCTAAGCTCATGAGTCTGCCAAATGATATAATTTGTCTGCAAAATAACAAGAGCACTGGCTTGTAGCAGGAACATTTAACTGTATGTGTAAACTAACCCTTAAATATGGACAGAGTGCAGGCATATACAGTATAAAAACTATACAAATGTATAATTTGAGAGAGAGAGAGAGTAAAAATGGTTGTCCCTAAATGTGGTTATGGTAAAAATTCTTTATAAAAATATCATAAAAGGAAAATGTATATTTTCTTCTCATACTGAAAAAAGTTGGCCTCTTATTCTCTATTCCTTGAAATTCTATTCTACATTAAATACTAGTATAATCTAATAGCAAAAGAGATTCTTATTTCATCTTGTAACTTCAATTTCTTTTAGCTGTTCAGATAAGGAATTACCTTCGTCTGGAGAGCTGTAATTTTATGGTCCTTCTCCTCCAAGTCACTGCGAAGTTCCTGTTCCAGGTGAGCTTTTGCCTGCTGCTCCAGCGCACATTGCTCCTTCAGCTCACTAACCTATGCATTACAAATCACACAAAGTTAGCATGTTAAAGGTGTCCTAAGCCCATTGTTGTAAAACAAACTGCAAAGCTCCACCACCAAGTGGTTGTAGGGTTACTGGTTAATATTTAAAAATACTTGCAAAACCCCTCACTGGTTCTTATTAGTGATCATCTTGGTAACACCAACAACAGATAAGTAAAGATAATTTCAACAAATACAATTTTACAATTCTCAATGAAAAAAATGATAATGACAAGTTATCCCAAGTGTAAGTGTTGAAAGGGTAGAACAAAGCCTAACTGACTATGTACTTGTGTAAACAAGTAAACTACCATATATCAAATATGCAGTATATATGATTCAGGTGATAAGTGGAATATCTTGAGAATTACTGAATAATACAATAGCAAAATTGGTCTCATTGTATTATTCAGTATGACAAGGAAAGGTTCATAAAGATTTTGAGGTTTTATGATTGAACTACTTTTGGTCATTCTGAATTGGATTGAATTGTCTCCTATGACCCCCCTAAAACCCTTCAAGGGATTCCGCATGAAACGTTTTAAAAGTTTTCTGTGGTATAAGTACCATAAAGTCGCAAAAAGTCACAACTGCATGATCCAGTCCTTTAGAGATTACCCTAGTGACCATCCAAATCAGCATAGAACAAAAAAGACAATTTAGAATGTGGGCACAGGAATGTAATGGGAGGAATTGCAGTAATTCCCTAATTGCATTTAGTAAGCACCAATTATCTTTATGATTTTTCTACCTCACATTGTTAACTGAATCATAATGAAATAGCATATACTGCACTGTACGTTTAACTCCAGTAAGCCATATTCTGATCTTGATACTAAATCACTGAATGTATAATGATCCATTTGAATATGAAATAAAATGCTCACCTGCTCATTATACTGTATATGTTTTCAAAACAATTCTATCGCCACAGCTCCTACTGACAATGAAGTAGAGCACTAACATAATATATAACATATCTTCTTGAGGTTATCTTGAGATGATTTCAGGACTTAGCATCCCTGCGGCCCGGTCCTCGATTAGGCCTCTTTTTTTTTTTTGTTACCCAACCCCAGAAAACAGCCCATAGCAGCTGTCTAACTCCCAGGTACCTATTTACTGCTAGGTGAACAGGAGCATCAGGGTGAAAGAAACTCTGCCCATTTGTTTCTGCCTCCACCGGGAATCGAGCCCAGAACCTCAGTTGAATCCCGAGTGCAGTCCACTCAGCTGTCAGGCCCACATATTACCAGTATTAGTGCAAAAAGTTAGCGCACACACACGCAATCAAGTGTAAGCACTGAAAACTACCTATAAATAAGAAGTTATTCACTTACTTTACGCAGAGCCTTGTCCTGTGTCTTCGTGAGTACATCACGCAATTTCTCGGACTCTTTTTCTTTATCTTTATACGCCCGAGCCAAGTCAGAGTACCTGCAACATTTATTTTCCCGCATGATTTCAAAACTGATCAGCATGAGTTATATGTTTGTATATAGATAACAAGATTATTAAAGTAACATAGTTAACATGCAAAACACTACCAACAAAAATGTATGCTAAGAATATCTATTAAAATAAGGTAAATATTAGCCATTTACAAAAGAATTTAAAATTAAAACAAATTTTTATTTACATATATATATTAAAAATAACATTATGCTATTTTACTTAATTCTATGAAAAAATATTAGTATGTATAGCCACTATTTACAGTATTATTATGTTTAGCAACTACATGTCAAGGACTCTCTGAATGCAACAACTGGACTACTTTGTTTTGTTTTGTTTTGGTATTTGTTGATATGCTAAACAGTACTGCACTGTTGTTGTGTTGATTTAGGGGCGACGACGATCGTGGGATCGGATGTGCCCGAGTACTGCACTGTTGTTGTGTTGATTTAGGGGCGACGACGATCGTGGGATCGGATGCGCCCGAGTACTGCACTGTTGTTGTGTTGATTTAGGGGCGACGACGATCGTGGGATCGGATGCGCCCGAGTACTGCACTGTTGTTGTGTTGATTTAGGGGCGACGACGATCGTGGGATCGGATGTGCCCGAGTACTGCACTGTTGTTGTGTTGATTTAGGGGCGACGACGATCGTGGGATCGGATGCGCCCGAGTACTGCACTGTTGTTGTGTTGATTTAGGGGCGACGACGATCGTGGGATCGGATGTGCCCGAGTACTGCACTGTTGTTGTGTTGATTTAGGGGCGACGACGATCGTGGGATCGGATGCGCCCGAGTACTGCACTGTTGTTGTGTTGATTTAGGGGCGACGACGATCGTGGGATCGGATGTGCCCGAGTACTGCACTGTTGTTGTGTTGATTTAGGGGCGACGACGATCGTGGGATCGGATGCGCCCGAGTACTGCACTGTGGAAGGTACCGAGTAGTGTGCTGTTCCCTTTGTTGATGAGCGCTCGGCCATCTGGCTCAACACATCACATGTTCTTGACCAGATCAAAATTTGCTGTAATACTCATTTATCTTGCTGTATGTGTTATCTGTTTTCTTTGTTTCTATAGTTGGATTTTCATATATTCATATAAAATATTAAATAAACTTCATGGTGTATTATGGTAGAAATGAGAACTGAGCAAGTGTCATTCAGAAGCATAAATCTACCTTTTCTTCAAGAAACCTGGAAGACGACTGAGAGCTCCTTGTTGTACCTAGTCATGGGGGTTGCCACTGAACACATTCACAAATAATTATAACTCCCCCCCCCCCCCCACACACACACACAAAATAAGAATTTTTGTATAGAAAATAATGTGTGTAAATTTGACGGGGGCAGTCACTGGTTTCTTTTTATCTTGCAAATTATGAAAAGTACACTTACAATTATCAGTTATCCTTCATTTTCTTTGGAGAGTATTGCCACACATTAAAGTATTTTTTAGAGCTATTTAGTTAATTTTCATATAAATTTTTTTTTATCCATTTTCTTTGTGGCGGACCAGATGAGCCCATTGACCGTTATACTGTACAGTACTGTTTAGTATTATCTCCTGTTCCTTCATGCCCATTAATAGTTATACAGAACAGAGGCTACAGTTAAGGATTGGCACCCAGTCAATCCTCCTCAGTCAGGATACAAACCCAGGCCAAAGCGCTCGCGAAGCTCTGTGCAAGTGCATTACAACTATGCCACGGGGACTGTATACAGTACAGTACTGTTTAATATTATCTCCTGTTCATTCATGTTCACTGTTACACAGCACTGTTTAGTATTTTCAAATGATTTGTTCTTTACCGGTAGATCTTTTAACAATAGCACCTAGTGCAACAAATATATAGGAAATATATATATATCAGTTTCATTAAGCAAATAATATATGGTGTTAGTATTCTAATCCTTAAGTACTATGGACACTGATCAAACTTGGCTTAAAACTTATGATGTACAGTAAATGAAAAGGAAGCCTTAGCATTATTTGAGTTCAGGTTTCCCAAAAGTCAATCTTTATCTTATACAGTATATCATTTTTTTTAACAATGATATAATGCATCATTATTAGTTTAACCAAACTAAAATCACACTACCAAATGAACTTTTTTTTTTTTTACAGCAAACAGGTTTGTGTTTTTTATCATAAGATTTGCCAAATCCACAAGAAACAAAAAGAATATAAATATGGCTAATTTACAAAGTATTAAATAACAGGAAAACAACACAAGCAATAACAACATTCATGCTACATGCTTACGTTACTAAGTTGGGAAAAAACATGCCAAAAACTCTCATAAGTTTGCTCTTACAGTTTCCATTACTATGCAGAATCATGTCAAGTCATGCAAGGTTCTCAGTGCAAATAGCAAGAGGCTGTAGTGATGTAGAGAACTCATAAGTGTTAGGTGCTTATTCCAACAGCTTATCCAGGCATAACCAGAAGACTGAGAAAGCTCAACAAAGGAGAGTAAACACACACCAACATATGAACAACCACACATCGTACCGGCCCTTGTACTTGTGATAGCGCTGACGCATCTTAAGGTACGCTTGATACACAGTGTCCTTGCTAAGCCGATCCACAACTGCTGTGTTACTACCATCCTCCCACTCACTTGAGGATTCCAAGTCACTCTGTTGAATACCAAAATTTAAAGAACAACTTCGTACCCAATCACTATAACAAATATGAGAACTTGAAAAATCAATTTTCTAACTTTTAAGTCAATAAATTCTAGCTTCAGTGTGCTGCCTAAATACCATAATTTTCACAGTAGCACATAACCTAGCATCAGGCCCTATTATTTCCCCATTTTTTCCAACAACACCAAGAGACTTGCGTGAGACACATTAATCGATCAATCTGATCACTGTTCCGCACTATAAAGGGCCTCCACCTCTCCTCCTACCCCCCTCCTCACTGTTTTCCATATGCCAACAAGAGTCATCAATAAAGGTAAGCTATAACTTGTACATACTATAGTACAAAATATGTGTGTATTACGTATGAAATGTATTTTGAAGTTAAAATTTTTGGGAGCTTGGAAAAGATTAATTCAATTTAATTTTGGAAAACAGGTTGCTAACCTAATCCCTCAACCTTTGTTTTGTACATTATACTTAGCTCATTGTACTACTTAGCGGTGGGCAGGGGATGCGTTACAGTCCTATGCTATTAGACACCCCATAACTTTTGGAACAAAAAATAACCAGCATTTTCAAAGATTGAACTACCATTACTTACTCACTCATCTCAATCCATTCAATATTTTGCTCAAGTTATTTTTTAGGGCATTAAAATATAAATAAATTACCTGTGGCATGCTAAAAGACACACCAGGAACTTCATATATGGGAAAAAGACCACTAGCATCGCTGACACAGGAGCCCGAGGAGTCCCTTCTGACTCTGTGCGCAGGACTGGTTGCCCCTATTAAAGTGGGGTCAAATGTTACTCCAGCTACCCCTTGCCCTTGACCAGGCCCCCTGCCAGGGTCAGCAGGAGCAAGAGACTCTGCATCGCTCAGGTCTACCAACTGAAATCCAGATTTGCTTGGGGAGCCTGAAAAATAAAAAGGGAATGCATCACCACATATGCCAGGCAGTGAGAGTAAAAGTACTGTACAGCTCTCTCAAAGTTGTCCACAAAAAAAAAAAAAAGTCCAAAAATGATCACTGTAAAGTGATCATTTATTGATGATTTTGATTTGATTTTATAGAGAGCCATCTCTGAGATAGGTTCAGGAAGCCACAAGGGGCTTCTCCCAGAAAAACAGTGCTCTTCAAAGTATGAAGCCATAAATACACACACACATTTTACTAGGAATCCCTCTCATAATTGTTCATAAAGCTGCTGGTATATAGAGAGATACTGACACATGCAAGCACAAGCCACAACTCACCCTCATGGCTGTCTTCATCAATGCTGAAGAGATCCTTGTTGTGTCCTGCTGGCCTAATATCTGAGATGTCCACCAGAAGCTGTCACAAGACACACAACACGAAGACATCTTAATTGTTATTTAAAATTCTCCGAGTACTAAAAAATAAAGACATTACAATTTGAATCAATCTGGCAAATGAGAGGGTTAGCAAGAGTTGCCTTGTGTGGAGGCAAGCTTTGCAGAAATATGAATATAACACTGTAGTCTAATTCACTACAGTAAGTCACTTTCCTTCCTCTCATCTCAACTTCAGTTGCATAAATTCCTCTTATATTTACACTTATTACATTAAATTCACACTTATTCATAAATTGATTGACCAATCCTAACATTTCACCATTCACATTTACAGTATTGCACTCCTAGAATTTCCTTTTCTCTTTACTTTTGTTCCCATTAATTTTCAACAGTCTTTTGTTACACACGTCAACAAAATTTTCAACTAGTCTTTATTAATCTCTATAATGCTCTGTTAAAACAACTGCATCATCTCCATTCATAAAATTTGACACACAAAACTACAATTACTCATATTAGGTCTGATTACCAGGTTCCCATTTTTCTGTAGTTTCTTATTTTGAAATCTCTCACAATTGGATGCATACCTACACTAATACAGTATCACAACAGTTATGCGTGATAATATTAACTCTTTCACATGCATTACTTCCAATACAAAACCTTTTCAAAACATTTCACACACCATCGACAACTCCATTATTGCTCACCACTCTCCATATTACTTCTTCATTAATTTTGTTAAATGCCCTCAGCACATGTTTTAAGTTTGTTAAGTTTTGCTTAAGTCTAGTACTGCTATCTTAGTTTAGTATTGCAGTCAGTTATTCAAATTCATGAGGTAATTTTATGAATAACTTTAATTATCAACGTTTATAAAGTACAGTACAGTATGTATATTTTATAAGTAGATAAATACATACCTCATCTTGCAGTGATCCTGTCTGGATGTCCTTCTTGTGTTCACCTGGTGAGGTCGCTGCCCCGCTGAATGGTGACAGCTGTTAAGAGGTTGTCCACATGATTACCTTCACTTTGTACATGAACACATGCTAAAAACCACAAGTTACATATATAATAACCACATTAGAAAATAATTCATGGCTGTAATTCAAAATACAATGTTCAACTTTGAACTGCTCATTTGGTAAAAAAAAACCTGTTGAATGTAATGAAAAGTCATTTTCTGGGCGAGCCCCGGAGGCTTCCTGGAGCTATTGGACTGATATGCGATATATTAGTCTAGGGCATTAGTCAACAGAGTTCAGCCTACCAAGAACCACGAGCCAGAACCTGGCCCCACTCAGAGGCACAGGTGGCTTGTGGTCCCCGATAAGCTGAACTCCATTGACTAATGCCCAAGACTAACACAGTACAGCATATCGCATATCAGTAATAGCTCCAGGGAGCCGAAAGGACGCCCCACAGAAAAATAAACCATCTTAAACCCTGAATATAGTATCGTGCCTCTTCAGCACCCAGGGGAATCTGCTTCAATATGGAATGACTCAATGAAAGGACAAAATTAAAAGATACTGTGCATTCTACATCCAAGTTTACCTGGGATATAGGTACCTGGGAGTTAGGTAATTGCTTTGGGGTTGCATCCTGAGAAGGGTCAGCAGTTCGACCAAGATGAAAGCCTAAAGTACAGTACTATATAATTTGCTGTTGTGCTAAAAAAGTTCACATTTTTTACTATTGAAATATGACAAGGACATGCCTAAAGGTGAAACAGTAACTATACCATCTAACCTAATCTGTCCTAGGACTAAACAAGCAATCCTAGGCCAATCACATGCCATTTCAGGATTAATTTAGGACTAAGCCTTGCTACACAAGCCCTAGAAAAGATCAGGTTTGGGTATTGCATTCTATCTTGTGCTCTCTACCAAATTAACACAGTAGTACCAAACATGGTTTTTCAAGTGCAACAATCCATTGTTGTACATTCCACCCAAATTACTGTAGTTACTACAGGCTGTGAATGACGGTTTTGTTTATTATATCTAATAAAGATGACATGTTAGGTCAAAATGAATCTAGTCACATGAATGTTGAATTAGGAGTCTATCCACATAACATCCTAGTATAACTACAACAAAGAGGTACATGATTACCACACATACATAAGTTAATATTTAACCCCATTTCTGATGCAATAACATTTATTTCTATTGCCACTGTATCTAAATAATATAAATGAGACTACCTGCAATGTGCATCCTATAAAAACAATAAGCAACTTATGAGACATCAAGAGATACAAAGGATACATACAAGTTGTTGGCTTTTAACTATAATACTCTCAGCCATGTCATGTTAACTGAAATAAAGTTGGGTTAATGCTAAGGCTAACCTTTATTTACACCTTCACCAGCTAAGGCCAATGCATATTCTTGGGTTAATGCTAAGGCTAACCTTTATTTACACCTTCACCAGTTAAGGCCAATGCATATTCTTGGGTTAATGCTAAGGCTAACCTTTATTTACACCTTCACCAGTTAAGGCCAATGCATATTGTCATCACTTCAGTCAATGAAATAAATTTTGCCATGTTGAATTAATCACATTGAAACACAGTAAGCATTATCATTACCAGTCCTAGATGCACAAACAAGTCTATCTTAAGATAGGGCTTTCACATAACTGGGTTTACACTCTCTTAACCATATTTATTGCCCTAAGAGTATTTCATGCACTCAAAACACGTACATACATCCAAACACCTAATAATTGTTCAAAAGTCTCTTCCGTCCCTTATTGTACTGAATACTATCAGGTTGTCCCAAATGTGCCCGAAACCTGGCACAGATTTAACACAAAATAGTTTCTTTAGAAAGCCATTTGTGTGGGTTTAAACTTATTTTAGCCTTCAATCTATCTATATCTATAAAACAGAATGTCTGTCTCTCTCCAGGATTAGAGGTCACACGCTTGGGGCTAGCCACATTCCACTTTCCAAGACGACACTAAAGGGGTATAGGAGTATCATAGGCCAGTCGGGATTGACCCCAGTGTCACATTTAAAAATATTAATATCAATAGTGACCTCACTGCAATTTTCATGAAGTTTGAAATACAGGTTGTGCTTTCCACTGAGTTATTTAGCACTTTTTTCAGTGGTTTGTAATATTAAATATTCTGAGAGATGGGGAGAGGGGGAGATAGGGAAGAAGAGAGCAGAAGAGGCGATAAGGAAGGAGAGGTGGATGGAATGGTAAGGAAGGAGAGAGGGGGATGTGATAGGGAAGGAAGTGGGGGAAGGGCGAGATAAGCAAGGAGAGGGGGGGTGGCAGAAAGGCGGAGAGAGGAGTAGAGAGGAGGAGAGAGGAGGAGAAAGGCGGAGAGAGGCGGAGAAAGGTGGAGAGAGTAGGAGGAGAAAGGTGGAGAGAGTAGGAGAAAGGTGGAGAGAGTAAGAGGAGAAAGGTGGAGAGAGTAGGAGAAAGGTGGAGAGAGTAGGAGGAGAAAGGTGGAGAGAGTAGGAGGAGAAAGGTGGAGAGAGGAGGATAGTAGAAGCGGGGGTGAAGAGTGGAGGAGGAATATGGGAGAAAGAGAGAAAGGTGGATAGGGGGAAAAGAGGGGGGGGGGATAGGGGAAGGGTAAAGGAGGGGGAGATTAGGAGAGAGAGAGAGGGAGGAGAGGGGGAGATGACCACATCACATTGTCCATGAAAGACTCCTGATCCGACAGCCCCAAATCCAGGAGAGGTGGATCGGTCGACCAACTACCCCTCAGGAGGTTGACCCAGAAAGGCCAGAAATCTTGGGACCAGGAGTGCTAAAATAGACGAACTACCAAAAAAAAAAAAAACCAGCTGGTGTGAATAACAGTCCCCTGTTCCTTGTGCATCTGTGAGTGGGGGCCACAGATTCTAAACTCTGGTCAACAGGATCCCCGCGACTGATGTGACACCAGCGGTGAGGAACCATTTTAGCAAAATAGCTTAAGGGTGCCCCCAAGGGACGCCTCGCAGAAAATATCAATGAATAACTTAAGAGCTGTCTAATTTCTTTCAAATAAAGCTCATAATAAGGCTAATAATCTAGGCTTTCTAATAGAAATAAAAACAATATTGAAAACAAATTATTCAGGGGGACTTTTCAAGTTTTCTAGGAACCGTATTTATTAAAGAAATAGTTAAGTTTTATACACTACTGTCTAAATTTTGTAGGAGCCAAACAGGAAAAGAAAATCCCAGAACCTCCACCAAAAGCAGAAAAGCATGAAACCTGGCCAGTTACTTGGGCCAGTGAAAGGAAGACATTCCTGGTTTGTATTAATACAACATTATACAAAATCTTAAAAAGGTACATACTAAATGCAAAGAAGGAAGATGATCAGTGTTTTTCCATTGCCCGACAAGATTAATAATTATTAAACTGACATAATATAACATTAATTTACCAACTTAATTTGATAACATTAATTATTAGATATATTAAAGTGATTTATGTACTGTAGTGTGATACATTATTAACCAAAGCTAAGCGCAGCAAACAAAAACACTGCTTAGCACTGCAAATAAAATAAAGCATAGCAAAATTATTATCAAGGAAATAGCAACTAAAACCAAAGCTAATATTATTCATTTTTTATTCTTCTAAAATGATTTATGGCATAAACATTGAAAAGAAGCATTGTATACCTGAATGCTCTTGAACAGCTTATCATTTATTTAAATTTATTTCAGAATTGTTTCAGAGAATAGGGGTATCACAAATCCTGATTAAACAGAGAAAATATGTAAAACCAAGGAAGTGGTAGAGTGGCAATGATAAACAATCATCCCACCAGATGGCAGCTCAGGTCCCCTAGAGGTTCAGCTGGCACTTAGCCCGCAAGATACACCCTATCCCAAAAGGAAAGAACTACAGTACATGGTAGGCAGAAAAAAAGAGTGTTCCATTATATTCAATGCCTGATTTCTAAGCTGGACTTTCTTCAGTAGGATCCCCAGTGCACATTCACAATGGTACTCCAGTGATAAAAAGTGCTTTGTTCAAAAAAACAGCCAGAAATAGCTTACCCATGGAGGAGGAAGCAGAAGACCACAGCTTGAACAAGAAGCAGAGTAATGGCTAGAAAGATGCCTGAGTACTGCACAAGCTCAGTGAGGACATGGAACATCCAACCGGATATGTGCAGCTAATATTTGGCTATATCATCGAAAATGATATAGAAAGAAAGAGATCCAGGCATGGTTCTGCATAGTAAACTGTCAGCAGAGGACCACAAAGAACATTGTATGAGGTGCCTATGCTATGCTTTCTAACTTCAAAATCACTTTTAAATATATGGCCAGTGAAATATTAAAAGAAATTGTTCATGACTTTTGCGAGACCAAAATTGAAACACACTATACACATTACTAAACTGGGAGAAAAGGAGATATGATCACCACATACAAAACAGTAACAGGAATTGACAAAATTGACAAAGAGGAATTCTTGAAAACTGCAACTTCAAAAACAAATGGGCATAGATCTATGCTTCCATAGCCAATGAAACGCAGATGCTGAATAAATATTATGAAATTCTCTTTTGCAAACAAGAGTGGCTGACAGTTGGAACAAGTGAGAAGGTAGTGGATGCCAAAAGTCAGTATCATACATACAATAAAGAGTACTGGGACGGCAGAACACCATAACCATAGCTCTCATCCTGTAACTACAGTTAGATAATTACACTCGAGCTAATTACTCCCCATATCACAACCAAATATAACGTCCCCGGATGATGGAGCTCACAGAGGCATCAATGACTCGTGCCCAGGGTGAGGACTCCATCCCAGTGACCTGGCCTCTCAGGGCTCAACTAAACACCACCAAACCTTGACAGAATGGAAAGAAGACATATGGGCAGAAGTATCTAGGTCTGATAATGTATCTGCTGTATTATAGGTGACTAATTTGACTAGAATAAACTGGACCAATAAATCAGGGAATGTAAAGGCATAAGAAATTTTAGAAATGGTTGATGATTGTTTTCTTAAACAATACATCATGGAGCCAACACAGGGGAAATAATATATTAGATTTGGTGCTGGCAAACAGTTAGATACTACAAAAATAAGTAATATTGAAATAGGGAGCATATTAGGGAACAGTGATCATAAGGATATCAGGTTAAATATAGCATGGAAAAGTTCTAAAAGAAAAAAAATGCTATTAGAGTACCCAGTTTTCTCTGGGCCAATTATACAGACCTTGGAGAGAGTAGATTCAACACACCTAAACATGAGTGGCAGGTGACATGTAATTCAAGAATATTCGTCACCTATGTTAATCTACCAGGTCTTGGTATTGGAAACTGTTTACAATATATTTAAATACATCTCAATCTGGTACACCAAACTAAACATATTTCAGGTTCTATTCCACCAGATTTCAGATAACTTGGTCTTATAAATTCAGAAAAAATGCTATAAGTAACAGATGACTGGTCCTAGAATTATTAAATTGTATAGCACACAATGAAAGACTTCACACACTTCCAAAGTTACTCAAACTCCAGCTGCATTAGCAATCAGTGATGCAGCCACATATGAATTTATATTACAAAACCCTGAGACCTATAATCATTTTTATTTAACATCCAGTTTAATCCAGGGTGCAATCTTGCAGGACAAATTTCTACTGACAGTGCTGGAGAAATGTACAGAACTGTACTGTACTTCAAAGAAGAATAGGCCTACTTTGCATAAAGTAAATGTGATAGACAAGCAAATTGAAAAAGGGAGATAAAAGAAATGCATATAGTGGTGTGGCTGCACAAAGTGAGTAAATATTATTGTAGCCTTGAGTGAATGTATTTTAAGTATAACACTGAGGTCTCAATAGTCTTAACAATTGTTAAAAAAAAACTTTTCTTTAATAACTCAATTTATGGAATTTACTAAGCTACATAGCATTTTGGATCATGCTAATACATTAACAGTATTGTCATTTTTTTTGTATTTTAATATATACAAAATTGTTAACAGCAGACCATAATGTTATACCCAATATACTCCCAATCACAGCAGCAATTAGTTACACCACCCAAAGCCTTGCAACCTGCAACTTCATCTATATGACAATCTTACATTCAACTGGCTCCCATCTTTAACGGCCTCAAGCCACTGATCCGTAGCTGACTTCTGTAAAGTAAGTGGGTGAGTTTTAGTATGCGAGCTTAGATGAACTCCACCAGTTAGCACACCTCCTCAAAGTAACTCTGCAGGCTACTCAACACCTGCGTAGCAAGTAGCAGCAGTCACACCTGCTACTTTTCATATCCTTAACCTCTTTCATAAATAATCTGGAACAAATCATTTTATATCAATATTAGTTTCCCCTAAAAATCCCAAGTACTGTAAATAAAATTTTTGCTGTAAAAACAAAAAATAAACACAAACACACTGCAGAAAGTTTTATATTTACCAAAATACTGTGTAACAAAATTCTATCTCTCATTTATACAATCTTTTTCAAAACACAAAATATTTATTTTCAATCATGCATTCTTTTTTACATAGGCTAGCCCTTTGATATCACTTATTCAACACAGTTCAGAGACGACCAGCCACACACCCGGAAACGACCGGGCACACAACCGGAACCGACCAGGCACACACCCGGAAACGACCGGGCACACAACCATGAGACTTTTTTGTGCACTGGTTACAGTATAAGATCTCAATTTTTTCAACTATTAATTGGTTGAAAATTGCTGGAAAAAATTAGGCGTAAATTTGTTAATCACGAGGATTCCCTTAGTTAAGTCATGTTATACATCTTTTACTAATTTATATCCTCAAGATGTAAACAAATAGCTTTTTATAAAAAAAAATTTTTTTTTTTTCTTTTATATTGCAGAACTATATGCTGTAATGTGTGTACATATGTAAAAGTGTGTTTACTAAAATTTTCAATATAAGACATGAAATTTTGTAAAACTGAGAACATTTAAAAAATATGGAATGTATGAAACTAAGTTTGGATTTTGGAGGTTGCACTACATCGCCTACACTACACTAATACGACCCCAGCTTTACTACCGTCTCAAACCCATAATATCAAAATCAGGAAATGATTACACCTGAAATCAAGGCTCGGCAGGACTAGCCACAAAGAGTCTCAAGTCCCCCCCCCATTTAACACCTCGTTCCTATTTTGATAATACAGACCTAATACAACCTTATCTAACCTCCCCTAACCCTTAGCTAACGCAACTCATACGTGTTGTATATCGTGGCTAGTATATAGGAGTTAGGAATGGGGTCGACTCGGGTTGGCCTCGATTCACACTTTCCCACCCACACCATAACCTGTCAATCACTTCACTCAACACGTTATGAATCCCTAAATCACATATTGTTTTTACTTGTATTATTCTCGAACATGACCTTTCTTGAATACATGATCTGTAGGAGAGTTGCCGTCAAGGGCGGCCACACTGCCAGCTGTCAAAACATGAACCAAAACATTGTGGCAGGGACCTGTGGTGGACATATTTGGCTGCCACAGTCCTTGTCTACCTGCGTCAGCTGCTGCACAGACTGTTGAACAGACACTGGCAATCTTAATGATGTCTGCTGCACTTCCTCCGTAATTTTGTCCCGCAATTTCTTTAACATATTGGCAAAATACGGCGAAATTCACACATATTTCACACTAATCTTTTTGGTCTTCCATTGGTCGGTTAGATTCCGAACTGAAGCCCATTGTCTCCTACTTGACACGCGTATAATATTATTCTGTTATATCATATATTTTACATTTACAATTACTTTCTTTAACCTGTTACATGATCGCTAGCATAATATATCAACACACTCTTGAAGAAAATATATTCTTGCTTTGACATAATAAGCATTCTCATATTTCATCAATATGAATTCAGTAATTGATTTATTTAAAACACAAGAATTTAAGTTGTATAACAATGTTTGAAATGTTTGGTATGTAGATTACGTTCTTCTGTGGAAACTAACACTCGTATAGCGTCTTGAACGTCTCAAAACTAACATTAGTTGAGGAATAGCAAGAATTAGAGAAAACTATATTAATTAACCTGAATTTACCTGAGGGCCACTAACACACTAGTGTTCTCGACGATGACAGGAAGCCGTCGGCTTGTTAAAGGCCCCTCTCCACTCCCCATTTGGCCTGATGATCTTTTCCAATTGGATTTTAAAGCTTAACAGAGTTTTTTTTTGTATTTACAGCTTCAGCGGGTAAGCGGTTCCATGGGTTAACCCAAATTCACCCTGTGGGTGAAAATGCATCTCCAGTTCTCAGTCGTATATTGTGGCTAGTTGAGATTGTGACGAGAATCTGGAATAGAGTAGTGGCCATTCTGGCAGGTCTTGTGCCAATCGTACATTAATAAAGAAAAGTAAAGCATAAATAAATAAATAAGATTTCTCTGGTGATGGTCTGGTTGTGGGAAGAGATTATATGTTCCTTAATGGAGCCCTGTTGCTTATGCATCGTTAATCGCCTGGAAAGAGATGTTGTTGTCTTGCCTATATACTGAGTTCTTTGAGGCTTACAGTCCCCAAGTGGGCATTTGAAGGCATAGACGACATTGGTCTCTTTCAAAGCGTTCTGCTTTGTGTCTGGAGAGTTTCTCATGAGTAGGCTGGCCGTTTTCTTGGTTTTATAGTAAATCGTCAATTGTATCTTCTGATTTTTGTCTGTAGGAATAACGTTTCTATTAACAATATCTTTCAGGACCCTTTCCTCTGTTTTATGAGCTGTGGAAAAGAAGTTCCTGTAAAATAGTCTAATAGGGGGTACAGGTGTTGTGTTAGTTGTCTCTTCAGAGGTTGCATGGCGTTTCACCTTCCTTCTTATGATGTCTTCAACGAAACCATTGGAGAAGCCGTTGTTGACTAGGACCTGCCTTACCCTACAGAGTTCTTTATCGCCTGGCCAGGGCCGCCAGCAGCCCTTGGGCCCGCCCCGGCAGCTCCCAATCTTTAATTTGGCACCTTGGTATACGCCTAACATGTATATATACACTGTCTGCCTGTCCCCCTACACAATGAGTTATTATTACCTATTATTTTATCATTTAATTTAAATATTAAATAAAATAATTTATTTAATTATTATAGTAAGTACTTAATAATTTAATAATAAGTAGTAAGTACAGCACATAAAAATCATTAAAAAGTACAGTTTAGTCATAGGAGATTCCCAGATTGGAATTCACTACCAAATTTCGATATATCCAAGTATTTTTAGTGTGAAATGCTGTTATTATATGCATAAATTGTTGTTTTAATAATATTATGCTTAACCACTTGGACTGGACGGTAGAGCGACGGTCTCGTTTCCTACAGGTCCGCGTTCAATTCCTGACCGCCCAAAAGGTTGGGCAAAATTCCTTTCCCCCGTTCCATCCCAAATCCGTATCCTGATCCCTTCCGAGCGCTATATAGTGGTAATGGCTTGGCGCTTTCACTTGATAGTTCTCCTACCCCCTTGAATAATATTACGAGAGCAGTATTTAGGGCTATTCATGCCCGTGCCACTTCTTGGGTGGCTTAATCTTCATCAGTCGAGAGCAGTACGTCCTAACCAAACGTGATATGATGACATCCTGAACAGTTGATAAATAAAAGTAATTGCGGAACTCAAGTTATCTAATACTTGTCATAAATGGTATAAAACCTTATCATAAGCCAAGGGATTTGTAGATCAGTGTTTAAAAGGGAATTCGGAAGTAATAATGATACAGCTGATGCCATCTGTCGGCAGAAGAGAACACTATCAACTGGCTGGTCAATAATGGCCATAAGATACAGCTTACGCCATCTGTTGACATCAAATTACACCTATAACAAATTACCCCACAAAATACCACTAACGCCATCTAGTTTTTTTCCAACGCACTATAAATAGCCAAACAGCAACCCATAAGGTGGGTTGTTGTGCTCGGGTAGGAGGTTCCAAGCTCCGCCCACAGATGGTATGTGGTGCATAATAAATGGCATATCATTGGTAGATATTCTTTGTTGACATTCACACAACAGCCAATCACAGAAAGGGATCAGCTAAAGGCTCCATCCATTTAATAAATCATCTTTATTCAGCACACCATCCTTGCTTATGACATGCTGCTTGAACTTTAATCTACCTAAAAAGTGAAATGTTAAGTATTTAAAAGTAATAATATAGTGATAATTAAATACTGCAGGATGTAACGAGTGTTACAGAAACATGGGCTGGCTACCTATCTTGTGACGTCATCAGTGAGGGTTGCCTTACACAAATAATATCGGCGATACAATGCCTCCGCCCTCTTATTGGTCTACATTATTCAGTTACATGGAAATTTCTGTCTTGTATAACACAGAAATTGTTGTTCTTTTGTACAACAACAAGGTTATTGAGCAAATAAAGGACGTATTTCTTATTTTGTACTTTATTCATATAAGCGTTGGCATTCCCCGCAGCAGCCAATCAAAGGAAGGGATCAGCTAAAGGCTCCGTCCACTTAATAAATCATCTTTATTCAGCACACCATCCTTGCTTATGACATTCTGCTTCAATTTTAATCTACCTAAAAAGTGAAATGTTAAGTATTTAAAAGTATTAATATAGTGATAATTAAATACTGCACGATGTAACGGGTGGTACAGAAACATGGGCTGGCTACCTAACTTGTGACGTTATTATTGGGGGTTGCCTTGACACAAATAATGATACTCTGCTCTGCCCTCTTATTCGAGTAAATTATTCAGTTAGATGGAGATTTCTGTCAGGTGCAAAACTGAAATTGCTGTTCTTTTTGACAATAACCTTGTTGTTGTGCACGAGGACCTATTTCTTAGTTTAAATTTTATTCATAAAAGAGTGTTGGTATTCCCCGCAACAGCCAATCACAGGAAGGTATTTCTAGAAGCTCGGCCTCCTTATGGACTCAGCACATCGCTCTAGCTCATGGCTCGCTGTTTCATCTCTTATACAAACTATGACTTTTTTCGATTACTGTTATAATTAATAATAGGAGATATAAAAGTTTTTACACAAAATGGCTAAATTCTGCCATTAAATAGACTTTGTCTGGTATACATACAAACATACACCAATTTATTACCATTCATCCATTATTAATTTCAAATGTAATGTATACTGTCTAGTTTTTTCCTCTCGCCATTACTTGGTGCAATATGTGAAAGTTGTCTATTCATTTGTCGATCTATCTATTATCTTGTATTTATATTTACAAGTTTCTGTGTTTGGAAGAAAACTGCATTGAATTGGGACTAATTTATTAAATAATATTATTTAGTATTAATTAATATTTACAATTATTATTAATCACAATTATTTATAGCTTAGTTACTTTCATGTAACTCGTAATCGTACATTCTTAACATTAATAGCCCAAATTAGCACATCTTGCTTTTAAATTAGCCCAAAAAGTAGCAAGTAGCGAAATTAAAAATTTGGGAGCGCGGGGCTCTCAAAAGTAGCCCAATTCGCTATTTGTAGCCCAATCTGGCAACACTGACCGGGGCTGTAACTGTGGGTGAACTGGACACTGGCAAGCCCTTATATGTGAGCCATGACGTCATAGCTGGCGAGAATTCTGTAGGTAACTATCGCCGGCAGAAGAACGGTCGGCTCGACACCCAATACGTTTTGAGCACGTATTGCTGTTGTTGATGTTGGAGCATACAGATACGATGGTGAATATGCGGTAAAGGAACAGGAAGGGTTCTGCTAGGCAGGAGATTGCCGTAACAAGATTGAAACCGTTGCTCCTTGTTTGTGTTACATTTGACCTTTTGAAGAAGTGGTCTGGAAGAGCATCCTGTAAATTGTTCAGTATTTTATAAGTTTCAATGAGATCCACCCTGTCATGCCTGGTTTGCAGTGGTGTTAGCCCTGAGGTCCTCGACCATTCCTGGTATGAGAGATGACTTAGCCTTGGAATGATTTGTATTGCCCGGTGTTGCACTTTCTCTACAGCAGCTATGTAATTCTGGAGATGTGGTCTCCATGCTTGGGTACAGTAATCCAAATGGGCCGCACCAGAGATATATATAAGTGAATCACTACCTTCATAACCTTATATACAAAGGTACGCTTGCTTATTCCAAGGGATTGGTTAACTTTTTTGACAGCTGCCTCTACCTGCTGTGCAACATTCATCAAGTGATAGATTTTGACTCCAATGCCCTTTTCTTCATCAATCTGCTATAATGTAATGCCATAAATTTGGTAGTTGTGCCCCGCATGCAAGGTCTTGCATTTGTCAATATTAAAAAACATTTGAAGATAAAGATGATCATACCCAACAAACATTGCTAAAGATGATTATACCTAAGTATTTAGCGTTCCCAATCACATGGTAAACTCTAATTGAAGATCAAACCATACAGTTGGAGTTAAACAACTGACAGGTCCCAGATTATTCCCGTAGTAAGTCAAAGACTATTGAATACTTTTACTGTCACGTGCCTATGTTCGTCTAGCTGTAAATACGTACCTATGAGTTACGCAACTGTTATGGGTTACATCCTGAGGAAGGTCAGTAGTTGGCTAAGGGTCCTCAATAAGCCTATGTTAAGGCTTCTTGTCCCTCACAACAGTAAACTAATCGCTGGTGTGTCTAAAGCTGAGTTAGTACAGGGTTCGGTTAATGGAAGCTAAACAGTTATCTACAAGGGAGGATGTATATAGAGCGGGAGCCTTATTGGAAGATTATAATGTTATATTAGGTCTGGTGTTGGCAGTGGCTGGTGCCAGGCTGTAGTATTATCAACAGGTGTCTACATATCTGGCTCACAGTGTATTGGGAGTATGTTTAATGCTCTCAAGTCAAATTACAAATATTCAGTTGTAATATTATAGTTATATTCACCTAGTTGTTCTTGCGGGGGTTGAGTTCTGGCTCTTTCTCAGAACTGTCTAGCCTCTCAACTGTCAAGCAAACAACTTTTCAAGTCAGGTTTAAGATAAAAACCTGGCAGTAATAGTCAATCCAACGGGAATGGTGGTAAACAACACTTAACAAAATCATCGCCACATGTTCTACTTGACTACATACACTTATTACATATTTACAACACGGATAACACCGTACATAGGTGTCACTTACACACAGGACACTACAAAAGAACTTCTGCGATCTTCTATCCCAGCGAGTCCTTCACAACATTCAAGGTTCCTTCCTTGAGTCTTTCTTCTAAGGTACTCACGCCGGCGACTCCGCCTTTCTCAGCAATTCACGGGCCAGTCCTCCACAGTATCATGACAGTGTCAAGACACAACTTCGAAGCTCCAGTAACACGCTGGTTGGCTTCCTTCGAAGCACCTTTAACAAGCCTTAACTTTGAGAACAGACGGACGTTACGTCCATCTAGTAACAACACTGGGCCACCCCCGTCGGCCCAATCACCAATAGCTCGCTGGAGTAAGATCACACCTTTCCACCGGGTAACAGAAAATGGGGTCGGGTGCGCTCAACAGAAGGCGTTGACATCGTCACAATATACAAGAAGATGCTGCTGAGTGAGTGTTTCCACGGCCGGTGTACTCAAAACCTCTCCTCAAGATCAAGAAAAATACACATGCTTGGTACTACCATACTTAAGAGTATATCAAATACGTGAATGTTATTATAATTTACTGAACACTTACCACCTCGATGACAGTAAGGTCATCATCGTCGCCCGTAGAGGAAGATGACGACATGACCCAGTTGTCCCTTTGATGTAGGTCCTCGACGCCTCTCCTGACCGACGTCCTCCTCACAGGCTTTTGTTTTCTTCGTAGTCAACTGTTTACAGAAGCACTATTCTTTTCCCTATATGTTTTTACCCTTTGCGGTGGTCTACGAGCTCATGATTTCTTCAGTCTAGTCTCTAGGAATGTTTCTTTCAAAAACTTTTGTATTTTCCAAGACAATGACATTTATTATTTGTTTTCACCGCCTGTATACCAAGGAAGAAAACCGGATATTAAGAATTTTTGTTATTTCACAAATTTATATTACATAATATATATTTCATAAGCCACCCTCCTTAGGAACGACAATTCTTGCCTCTCAAATACAACAGATTTTGACGACATGGTAACAATCGTCAAATCTTTGATAACAACAATCTTTGCCCGAAACGCATTGCGTAATAGTGGCTTTAGGCATTGTATGTACTAGCTCAATCTATATATCAATCCATTAATGTAACATCACTTGTATGTATATACCTTACCTGAATAAACATCTGAATCTGAATCTGAATCTGAATCAATGAAATTAGTGTACGAACTGAGTCAGTCGCACTTATATTACGGGCTATTCATGCCCGTGCCACCTTTTTGGCAGGGGGGGGGGGGCTAGTAGCCGTCGCATTAGTTAGCCGTCAACAGAAAGTTGGGCCTGACTACCACATGTAGGTGAGTACACACAGTCAGGTGAGTACACACAGCCAGGTGAGTGCACACAGCCAGTTGAGTACACACAGCCAGGTGAGTACACACAGTCAGGTGAGTACACACAGTCAGTTGAGTACACACAGTCAGGTGGGTAAGCTGGTGAGGTGAGGCCAGACGCCCATCTTGGCAAGAGACTCATCCTGCCAAGCCAAAATATATCAATATACATCTCAGCCACCATGCCTGGTGCACCGGTATAATTGACGCAACTGTCTATACATTACACGCGGTTATATATATATATGTCGTACCTAATAGCCAGAACGCACTTCTCAGCCTACTATTCAAGGCCCGATTTGCCTAATAAGCCAAGTTTTCATGAATTAATGTTTTTTCGTCTACCTAACCTACCTAACCTAACCTAACCTAGCTTTTTTTGGCTACCTAACCTAACCTTACCTATAAATATAGGTTAGGTTAGGTTAGGTAGGGTTGGTTAGGTTCGGTCATATATCTACGTTAATTTTAACTCCAATAAAAGAAAATTGACCTCATACATTGAGAAAAGGGTTGCTTTATCATTTCATAAGAAAAAAATTATAGTAAATATATTAATTCAGGAAAACTTGGCTTATTAGGCAAATCGGGCCTTGAATAGTAGGCTGAGAAGTGAGTTCTGGCTACTAGGTACGACATATATATATATATATATATATATATATATATATATATATATATATATATATATACAAAACACACTTTCATTACTGTACGAAAGGTGAGCAATTGCGTTTACCCACAAAACAAACGACGGCTATGTTTGATGTTAAGGCGTATTGACCTCTAGAAGGTTAATATACCCGTGACACTAGCCTACTGATCAATTACCAAGTATACATTACTCCTGATTATTGTCCCAGGACTAAAGTAATCTCATTGTATACAAGGAGAAGTATTATTTAAAATGGTGTACTGGTGTATATCTATAAATAAATCAAAATGAATGTAACTGTGCATCTGTGTATGTACTTTTCCTAAAAGTACATACACAGTACATAAGTCCTAAATAAAATATTATTATTATTATTATTATTATTATTATTATTATTATTATTATTATTATTATTATGTCTCTCGACATAGGCTTTGGAGAAAATCCTTCCGTGGCTGACTAACGTGGGTTTCAATATCATTAAAAATATATAAATTATTGTACATATATTTATGTAAACGAATGTGTGCATATATAATATGTAAACGTATATGTGTGCATATATAATATGTGTACGCGTGTGAAATGTGTACGTGTGTGTGTGTGAATATATTTATGTGTACGTATGTGAGAATATATTTATGTTTAAGTATGTGTGCACATATTTATGTATATGTATGTGTGCATATATTCATGTTTATGTATGTGTGCGTATATTCATGTTTATGTATGTGTGCGTATATTCATGTTTATGTATGTGTGCGTATATTCATGTTTATGTTTGTATGAGTATATTCATGTTTATGTATGTATGCGTATATTCATGTGTATGTATGTGTGCATATATTTACATGTGCGTATGTGTCAAAATATGACATATATGTTTGGATATATATGTATATAAATATATACATAAATGTTTGAAACGGTGTATATATGTTTGTAAATATGTAGCCTATGTAAGTAAACATGTCTAATCATTGTTCCTATGGTTATATGTACGTATGACTACATCTCCCTGATCATGCTTGATCACCATACATAATCATCCCAGCTGTTCTTGTTTACAATGCGTATATATGAATTAATTTGTGTTTACTCGCTCAATTTTGGCTGCGTTTGCCTCACCTTGTTTCTTTATTATTTGGTTCACACACTTCTTTTTAGGATTTATTTTGACAAGCATTTGTTTTTGTTGTGTTTGCTGGTATAATTTGTTTATGTAATTTAAGTTGACTTCTGCGTTTCTTTATCAGTGTTGTATTTGTAGGTCCTTAAACATACCGTTTATCCTTGAGTCTCACGTGGTGCACTTGCGTTAATTATTCCTTATCAAGCAAAGTTTGTGTTGTATTTTTACGCGAGCGAGTCTTCGTCAGGTGCGCCGGA
The DNA here is from genome assembly GCF_040958095.1 of Procambarus clarkii. Lineage (NCBI taxonomy): Eukaryota > Metazoa > Arthropoda > Malacostraca > Decapoda > Cambaridae > Procambarus > Procambarus clarkii. The sequence goes on along the minus strand of NC_091220.1, from coordinate 16,531,327 downwards.
CGAGTCTTTTTTCAAGCACGCCGGACGAGTCTTTCTCAGGTGCGCCGGACGAGTCCTTAACTAATCTACTCCACAGGAATTAACTGTTATTTTTGTCTGTTCGTCAGAGTCATTCTCAGAGGGAAGGGCGTGGATTAGAGAGGACAGAGTTGTTGGTGTGGGCGTGCCGGATGGGTTAGAAGGGACAGGTGGAGGGAGAGAGGTGGGTAAGAGGGAATTGAGGGAGAGGTGTGGGATCTGGCTTGCCAGGTGGACTGTATGAGAGGGGGAGACGAGACGCTCCCCGAGCAGTTCACCAACCCAACTAGACTGATGTGTAGGGGCGGTGGTGTCGCCTTCTCATGAGGGTCGCCCCTGGGATATTTATATTCTCTCTCACTCTCTCTCCCTCCGCCCTCCCCCCCTCTCTCTCTCTCTCTCTCCCTCCGCCCCCCCCCCCTCTCTCTCTCTCTCTCTCTCTCTCTCTCTCTCCCTCCGCCCCCTCTCTCTCTCTCTCTCTCTCTCTCTCTCTCTCTCTCTCTCTCTCTCTCTCTCTCTCTCTCTCTCTCTCTCTCTCTCTCTCTCTCTCTCTCTCTCTCTCTCTCTCTCTCTCTTTCGTTTAAACTATTATCATATAAGGAACCTGGTGAAACTGCAAGCAAGAGCTGTAATCCTTCCTGAGCTCAGTTGAAGCCTACTCCTAGAGGCCCATTTATATCATGAGCCTGTTATATCCATCAGTAGGAATAGCCTTTATTCATTAACAAGGAACAGGATGAGCGTGTAGCCAACTGTGTGCCAGAGCCTTCATGTAATCAGTTGACCTGATCTCCCGTGTATCAACCTGTTGACTGAACAACAGGGGGCACTTCACAATATAAACTGGGAATCTGAATTCAATAATACACAGGATATAAACTCATTAGCTAACATCTTCCTTTCCAAAACTCTAAGTCTCTACAACACTCACTGTCCTCTCCTCACCAAGCAAGTAACCCCCAACAAATTAAACAATTCCTAACAAGCAACTGGCATACACAAAGCAATCAGCAAGAAACATGAATGTGAAAAAAGACTTAGGATTGGCCTATTTACAAAAGAAGTAGTTAGAAGATACTACCAGTGCAAGGAAGCCCCGTCCCCTACAGTTCGTATCAGGACAAAAATGAATTCCAATTGGACTCTTCATTGACCTATTTCATACAATGAACATGTTAACGTTCTTCATTTTTTCTACAAATTACCTGCTTAAAATTATGTTAGATTAAGGACCTGCCTGAAACGCTAATGCGTATTAGTGGCTATACAAGAACGTAAAAACATCAATGCTATGTACTTTCATAAACCCAATGTATCTTCTTGAATATAAATAAATAAATAAACAAATAAATAAATAAATAAATAAATAAATAAATAAATAAATAAATAAATAAATAAATAAATAAATAAATAAATAAATAAATAAATAAATAAATAAATAAATAAATACATAAATAAATACTCCCTCCCATAAGCTAACCAACTACATCAGTCTGGCCTGTAATCAGTATTTAATACAAAGCCATGTCATAGAAAACTACTAATACAATGGTAGACTTATTTTTTTTTAATTTTGATGTCAACTTATTTATTTATTTATACAAGAAGGTACATTGGGTTTATGAGAGTACAAAGCATTGATGATTTTACATTCTTGTAGCACGCATAGGTTCTTAATCATGCAGGTTCTTAATCTAACAGATAAATTTAAGTAGGTAATTTGAAGCAAATTTGAAAAATGTAAACAGATACTTTGTAAGAAAAATTGAAGAAAATTAGTAGGTACATTATAGTGAAATTTGAAGATTATCAGCAGATACATTGTAGTATAATTTGAGAATTATTAACAGTTACATTGTTGCATAATTAGAGGATTATTTCTAGGTACATTGTAGTAAAATTTGCATTCAAATAAAATAAAATAACATAACATAAAATAAAACAAAATAAAATAAAATGTTTATTCACATAAAAGTACATACATGTAAGCTGAACTCAGAGCCTAGCCAGTTGTTGGGTTATTGCAGCATGAACTCAAGACACGCAGATGGGTCGATTAAGCCCTGACTTCTTCTCTACTACTTCAGTTACCGCTCCTGTGCCAGATAAGTCCACTACGGGCTCACCATAGCCCGTGCTACTTGGAACTTTTTGTTCCCAGCAGCTGAATCTTAAACAACATCTACAAGTTCAGCGTTTCCTCTCACCAACTTCTCTTCAGCTGTCTCCACTTCAAGGCTCCTCCTAATGGGTGGTCTCATTCTGTATATTATTGATTGATATTGATGAGTTACATAGTGTTGGATTAATAGATAGAGCCAGTATTTACAATGTCTAAAGCTACTAATACGCGTAGCGTTTCGGGCAATGTGTAGGGAAAAACACTTAGGCTAAAACTTAATAACTTGTAACGAGTATTTCATGTCAAGAATATACTCAGTCCAAGCTCTCATTAGCTTAAGGAAATAAGTCTACTTAATTCATTAAATCTTTTCCCTAATTACAGGTAACATTCTTTCCATCCTATTGGAGGAAGCTGAGGCGTAGTCCAATGTTATAAGAAATCGAGAAGCGATAAATCTTACGGGTTATTCATGCCCTTGCCACCTCCTGGGTGGCTTAATATTCATCAATTATCAATCGATTAATCATCTACCTTGAGGTTACCTTGAGGTGCTTCCGGGGCTTAGCGTCCCCGCGGCCCGGTCGTCGACCAGGCCTCCTAGTCGACGACCAGGTTAAGGTGGACACCTTAACCACTCGACCAACACGACCGGACAAAAGAGGATGGTATCCGAGGCTAATTCCCTACCCCCCCCCCCCCCCGCATATGATGAATATTAAGCCACCCAAGAGGTGGCGGCATGGGCATGAATAGCCCGTAAGATTAATCGTTTCTCGATTTCTTATAATATTGGACTACGCCTCAGCTTCCTCCAACAGGATGGAAAGAATGTTACCTGTGATTAGGGAATTCCCCCATATTAAATGGCAGCTGCCTGCACTTGGTTTGTTTATGTTGTTAACTAAGTGTTATATATATATATATATAATATGTATATATGTATATAATATGTATATATGTATATATGTATATAATATGTATATATGTATATAATATGTATATATGTATATAATATGTATATATGTATATATGTATATGTATATAATATGTATATGTATATATGTATATGTATAATATGTATATGTGTATTATGTTTTGGGCGCATATTGTCATGAATCAGGCAAGGCTTTAACATGATTCATTCAGAGAATTAGGGGAGTAGAGTGGGTGTGTGGCGGGGGGTGGTGGTAGGGGTGATAATTTAGGGTGAGAGTGTTGGGGGTGAGACGTGTGGTCAGGCCGCGGGGTGGGCCCGTGACGACACACTTGTGACGTCACAAACGTAGATGATGCACGTGCACTTCCCGGTGTTGCCAAGACGCCACTTGTTTCTTCATTTACCTTAAAACTCGTCTTAATAGTTCATTTTCCTCCCACCAACCTGCTTCTGTGGAATTATTGAATATATTTTAAGCGGGAAAGATTTTAGTGACGTGATTAAATATGGATTTTAGTTTATATAATATATATGGTTTCTTTCACAGCTGGCAATGGACGCACCCAAGAAATACGCTACGTTTTTTAGGTCGTCTTTCACTGTATTTCCGGGGTTGCCTTGTATGACTTTAGTTGTTGATTCGGTATAGACTTGTGTGTTCTGTAGCTGGATGGGAAATATAAGGCCACATTGAGTAAGTCAATGGTGTAAAGGTGTTGTCATATTGACCTTCAGGTAAAAGTGAGTAATTTTGGTATCTCACGTAAACTCCGTCGCTGATTGGCTAATTCCGCCGCCATTGATGGCGAACTCTCCTCTGTAGCGCAAACACATCAATCCTTCTGCTCTATTTCTGCATGCCGCTCATCTACTAAACAAAATGTAAAATAAAACATTTTAAAATTTGTTTAATACAAGAAAGCCAAATAAATGCAATTTTATTTCCAAGTTGTGAATAGGAGAAGGGAATAGTGAGATTAGGTGGGCGAGGATAATGCATTGTTGGAACCTGGGGAACCAGTCTGATGTGTAAGGTGAAATCTGTCTGAGTGGGTTGTGTAGGGGGAAGAATTATACATTATCCCGTTCATCCCCTGGCTTTTGCCATGAATAGGGGTCAGTGTTGGGACCAAAACCCCCTCGAGTGTTGTGCAAGGAATGTGTGAGTGTCGTTCTAAAGGCCGTAACATGAAAACTAGTTGAAGGCTTGGAAATGGGGAAGGTGAACTGACGAAGGCTAAACGAAAATGGCTGACGCCAGTTGCTGAGAGCTTTACTAGACGTTGCGCTGCGGAATGCTCCAAGACGCAGCCAGGAGGTGGAGTGAGAATAGCAGGTGAGTGCCACAGGCCACCTGGTAGTGTTTTGGGGCATGGAGGTTAGTGTGGAGAGGAGTGACAGGAGGTTCTTGAGGTGGAGTGTACGTGTGTGTGTGGAGGCAGCTGTGGCCGCCGCCTCGCCTCCCTATACTGGCTTATCTCCAGGCTCCCTCTCCCTCCCTGGGGCCTGGCTACGCCCAGGGGTCGAGGCTGGTGTCTGTGGTCGTGGGGCAGTCACCAGCTGCCTCTACTTGGTTTGTTTATGTTGTTAGCTAAGTGTTTGCGTGTGTGTGTGGTGTGTATCAAGCATAGTGTGTGTGTGTGTGTGTGTGTGTGTGTGTGTGTGTGTGTGTGTGTGTGTGTGTGTGTGTGTGTGTGTGTGTGTGGCCAACACAGTGAGGAAGCCCCATAAAGCTGGTGACTGGAGGGGGTGTAGTTGTCACTCGACTCTTAATACTGTTTGGCTTATGTCAGCTCATATTCTTGGGTGTACAGTCACATGTACTTTAGTACATTGTTTGTGTGCTCCAATGTGTGTGTTGACACCTTATACTGGGTACACCTTATAATGAAAGGGCTCCGCTGTTAAAAATGGTTTTCCCAACATAATTAACCAAGTGCTGTATGTGTTTCTGTCAACTCGTTTGAATCAGATTGTCAGTGGAGTCGGTTCACAAGGTCTCGGGTTTGTCTCCCACCGATAGATTTCTCTACACCTGTTAATTGTTAGTGGCAACGATGCAATCTGGTAGTTTATTACTCGTCTACAAAACCTATGCAGACCGATATCTATCTTGTATTTGAACTCCATTAGTTTATACTAATTATTACAAATTCTCGCCAGTTTTTAACAATCTGACATCCTTGTTTATGGCCCCATATAAATGCCCTTCATTGGTAGACTTGGTAGATAGGTTGGTAGACATTGGTAGACTCTCTCAAGGGGGAGATAAGTTTTTCTAATCTCTCCGTAAAAAGATTTCTAGGGTAAAGTTGCTGATCTCGTAAGAAGACCAGCAGTAAGGAGAAGTTGCTTGTCTTGTGTTAGTTTGGTTTGTTTTTTTAGGATAAGGTTTAAAATCTTATCCTGTGCAGATAATGAGTCACAGTAACGTGGCTGAAAAAGTTGAAATCGGCTGTGATAAACAACATACCTAACATGAACCCGAGTCCTGGCTTTGTTGTTGTTGACTCTTCCCTTTCACAGTACATACTCAAATGCTCTAAACTTTCTAATAAGCCTGCCCTTTTATCTTTCTTTTTCCTTTCTTTTGTTTTCTCATACAATCCCCTTTTTATTCCTATTATTACACCTTACCTTATGTACCTTTCACCTTGCTCTTATCTTCCTCTAAGATTTCCATCTCCTCACCTCTCCCTTGCCTACTTAATGCCCTTGCCTCCCTTGTTTTATTACGGGCTCACCATAACCTGTGCTACATGGACACTTCGTTGTGAGTAGCTAAATCTGAAACAACTTGTTTCATCACAACTGACTTGATAATGGTCCAGGACGGACCGAAACATCGTCATCTCTTCACTTTCTAGTGTGTGGTTTGGTCAACAACCTTATCCTCTTTGTTCTATCCTTTCATCCATTTGTATACAGTACTACAATCATGTCACCTCTTAGTACTCTTACTCTTCATCATTCTGGGGAATGTAATTTTTTTTTATAAGGATTCTTGGAATCTAAGGAATCAATACAAAAAAATGGTTTCTAATTCATGGAATCTCTCTTTCATAAGGAAAGTTTCTAATTCATAAAATCTATTCATAAGAACATGAGAATGAAGGTATTATTTTATGTTACGCAGTAATTGGTTCCACCAATCAACAACCCTGTTACCGAACCAGTATTTAACCAGGTCTTTCCTAAATCTAAACTAATCCAAGTTATACTCATTCTTTCATGTTAAGGTTTCTAATTCCTATTTAATAATTTATTAAGGAAGGTTTCTATTTCATGGAATCACTTGTCATAAGGAAAGTTTTTAATTAATGGAATCTTTATTCATAAGAAAGGTTTCTAATTCAATGGATCTCTTCAAGAGGATGGTTTCTGATCCCTAAAGTCCCTCTTCAAATGAGGTTTCTATTTGTCAGTATCTCTTCATAAAATGGTTTCTGATTCCTGGAATTTCTGTTCACAATAGAGGTTTGTAATTCCTAGAATATCCTCATAAGGAAGGATTATAATTCTTGGAATATCTTCATTAAGAAGGTTTCTAATTCTTAGAATCTCTTTATTGGGATTTTTCTAATTCCTGGAATCTCTTTATTGGAAATTTTCTAATTCCTGGAATCTCTTTATTGGAAATTTTCTAATTCCTGGAATATCTTTATTGGAAATTTTCTAATTCCTGGAATCTCTTTATTGGAAATTTTCTAATTCCTGGAATCTCTTTATTGGAAATTTTCTAATTCCTGGAATCTCTTTATTGGAAATTTTCTAATTCCTGGAATCTCTTTATTGGAAATTTTCTAATTCCTGGAATCTCTTTATTGGAAATTTTCTAATTTCTGGAATATCTTTATTGGGAATTTTCTAATTCCTGGAGTCTCTTTATTGGGAATTTTCTAATTCCTGGAGTCTCTTTATTGGGAATTTTCCAATTCCTGGAGTATCTTTATTGGGAATTTTCTAATTCCTGGAATATCTTTATTGGGAATTTTCTAATTCCTGGAATATCTTTATTGGGAATTTTCTAATTTCTGGAATCTCTTTATTGGGAATTTTCTAATTCATAGAATCTCTTCATTGGGAATTTTCTAATTCCTAAAAACTCTTCATTGGGAATTTTTGAATTCCAAAATTCTCTGCATTGGGAATTTTTGAATTCCTTGAATATCTTCATTGGGAATTTTCTAATTCCTAGAATCTTTTTATTTGGGAAGTTTGTATTTCCTAAAATATTTTATTAGACCATTAGAGTCAAGGAAACTTCTTAAAGACCTATTGGCCCATATATGGGAGCTCCAATTTATATCCACTTAAACTCACTAATAGGCACTGTAGGATTGAGGGATCCTACATGTACTATTTTACCCAGTAATTTGTTCCACATATCCACAATCATGTTACCAGACCAGTATTTACCCAGGGCATTCCTAAATTTAAACTTTTCCAAATTATATCCAATGTTTTGCATTCAATTATGTGTTGATATATTTAATAACTTATTAAAGTCTTCCTTGTTATGCCCATTTATCCACATGTATACTTCAATCATGTCACCCTTAACTCTAATTCCTAGAATTTCTTCATTAAGAAATTTCTAATTGCTAGAATTATAAAATTTGGTTTATTGAAACATTTGACCCTTGTGACCTTTAATGTTTGCTACCTGTGTAGGTGCCAGTCACAGCTTACAAGGCCACAGAAGTGATAAGAGTGAGACATCTAGAGGTGCCATAGGCACAATCAGAGAGTACTATCTGAACATCAGAGGTTCACATCTGTTCAGTACTCTCCTAGCAAGCATTAGAAATATTGCTGGAACAAAGGTGGGCTTCTTCAAGAACCAGTTAGATGAATTCTTGTTAGAAGTACGAGACCAACTGGGCTGTAGTAGATAAATAGGCCTACGAGCAGCTGCAAGCAACAGCCTGTAGGACTAAGTTATCGCAAGTCGACCCTGGCCTCAGGCTGGGCTCGGGGAGTAGAAGAACTCCCGAGACCCTCTCCAGGTAAGATCCAGGTACTGTACTGGAAAACTGGAGGGATAGTATATCAGCGTTAACTATATGCAAAAATCTGTCAAGTCTTCAGCTGCTACCACCCTTAGATATATACCTGTATAGGCTTGAAAGTTTTTTTTATAATCACTGGTAGTCATTGCCCATAATCCATGAGAGGAGGTCAAAGACATCAGCAAAATAGACTTAATCTTTACTCTCTTGATAATTACTAGGGAACAGATGATTATTAGTTACTGCAATTAGGTTGATAGTTGAGAAAATCCACAGGAACCAAGATGGGGATTTGAACCTATGCTCTGGGTGTTCCCAGATTTACCCGGGTCGAATCCTCATCACGGCTCCTGTGAATTTTCTCATTGATATACTGTATTAGGATAATGTGATTTCTCTGTATGGGTTGATTGTTTCTTTAGATAGTTTATAGAGTGGAGAAACACTGGTAATAAGCCAAAGGTCAAACAGCCTTTGGGTGAGATTTGTCCACTGGAATGACAAGAGGAATGAACTGAAATTGCAAGAATATATTAACATAATTTTTTAATAAAATCAATTATGTCCAATTTTAAATATCCCTAAAATAAAACAAAATGGAGTTTATATGCAGTGTATAAATCATAGAGCATTTACCTTACACTTCAACTACCTCTAGCAGATCGTATAGCTGGGTCCTAACCAAACCCAACCCTTCCCTCTGAGGGAAGAAAAAGAACATCCACAAATTGTGGTTACGTGGACTGCAGGCCCACATAACTACAATAACACAATTGTTCCAGTCCAGTACCCCAATCTACATTGTTCTCACCTTAGAACATAATAGGAAGCACTGCCTTTGGCACCGCTAGGGACCAGTCATAAAGGCCAGGGCTATTAGGCCTACAGCTGGACATGGCTAGGAAAGAGGCCCTTGGAAGATACTTGAAGGTCTGGTCCCAAATTTGCCCAGTAGAATAACAACATACTGGAGCTAAAGGTATGGAAGGAAATGCAGAATAGAACCAGTGAGGAGTAGAGGTGCCATAGGCACAATCAGAGGGCAATGTCCGAACATTAGAGGTCCACAGCTGTTCAACACCCCTCCCAGCAAGCATTAGAAATATTGCCGGAACGACGGTGGATGTATTCAAGAGGCACTTGGCAGGTTCTTGCAAGAAGTGCCGGATCAGCCAGGCTGTAGTGGATATGTGGGCCTGTGGCCTGTTGGATCAAGTTATCACAAGTTGAGCCTGGCCTCAGGCCGGGCTTCGGGGAGTAGAAGAACTTGCGAAACCCTCTCCAGGTAGCAATTCTCGTGGGAAATCTGATGTCTGTTGCTACGTGGTTGCTTAAATCATTAGTGAAGCTGACACATGAAACCCTCTGGTTTCATGTGGAGATATTTCCATGTGAAGATTTGGAATCAGTCTTTTTAATATATTTCAAGTATTAATTATTATGTACAGTGTATCCCTCTTGCCTGTGCTTTAGAGAATACAGGTTTAATTTTTTTAAACTGTTATAATAATTTAATGTTTTATTGATTAGATTCGGGCAGTAAAAGACCGTTCCACTTTATCCAGGTCAGCAATTTCTCCACCTTTGAATGGCTCCTTTAGTGTGCAACAATATTCCACCCCAGAGAGCACCAGTGTCTTAAAAAGTATTGCTGTTATGGCATCTTTTTTTGTTTTACAAAGGATCTTGTTATCTAACCTCTCATTTTTCTTACAGTTGTGACTGCTACTTTATTGTATCTTTAAATAAAGTAAGGTTTAAGAAATAATTACTGGAAAGTAAGGTTTAAGAAATGATTGAAATGAATTGTTGAAATGCCTTTCCTGAACATGTACATGTAAATAAAAAAAATCTACTGTATATACAGTACAGTATATACAAAACTACTTTGGCTGTGGCGACGTGGAGAAGATGTGATGTGACGTCATCGAGACGTGTTCACCTGTGCAAGAATCTGCCAGATGCAGTTGGCAGGCAATTCAAGCCTTGCGAATTGCCACAAATATATTTTAATTTATTTTTCAATGCACTTTCAATGCTTTCTAATTACTGTTTTATTGTATCTGATGCACATTTGTGTCCTTTACGATATATACACAGTAGAATATACATAATGTTTCAAAGAACTTATAAATGTCATTAATGTGTTCACAAAATACGTTTATTGTCGCAATATTACTTGTTCAATACTGTATTCAATTTATTTACAATATATACACTCACATACACTATTTACAGTTACACACTGTATTACACACTCAGTACTTTGGAAGTGAATGATAATCAAAGAAGCAGTCCATGGTACACAGTGCAACTTTGCACTCGATGCACCAGGTACACACAGATTTTTGCTTCCAGTTTCTTCGTTCTGTGTGCTTGCAAACAATGCACTCATGTACACCTTTGGCTTTAGTTCCTGTAGGTGGTATGTAGCCAGGCTTGTGAATTGTAAGGTAGTCTTTAGCAGCCAGGCTGTTGGGAGCTACATGTGCTCTTGTTGACGCATGAACAACTGTCCTTACACTGCCTTCCTGGCCATACTTGACGAATAATTGCGTCAAGAGAGCACGACTAACAACACGAATTGATCGTTTCTTGCCTGATTTCACCAAATACAAGTTGAAACAGTTCAGCACTGTTACGTCCACAAGGTGAAAGAACAATTTCTTTGTCCACTTTACACTTTTGCGAACACTCAAAGGCACCAACCATCACGTCACATTTATCTATCAATCTCATATTTATATTGTAGTCAATGACACACTGGCTTATACAATTTTCCGTTTCTTCCAAACCTCATTTTACCGCTGTCAAGCATTTCACCAGTGTAAATAGTTGTCAACATATTCAGTTCACATCTGTCTTTTCAATGCACTGATAAAATCTTGTCACATTTTCTTAGTTGACAATCACCCACACCAATACTACTGTAGTATCAAAAACTGGCATTTTTTTAAGATGGCTGCCGCTCGCTGGAGATCTTAGGCCTTCATCTCGTAACCAACCCACCGCATATGCATTTTCAATCTTAAGATATCCTATTATCGCTCACATGTTGGGTGGCGCACCGCCATGCCCCATGTTATGTTGGGTGGTGCAGTATAGTGGTTAAGGGTCCAAGACTTCTCAACACTCCTTCTAAAATATAAGGGGCATGACTAGCTGACCTCTCGTGGTGTTCAAAAGAACTTGATATACGCCTCCAATGGATACCTGATCAACCAGGCTTTGACTCATTCGTCAGAATGCGAGCAGCTGCTGCTTAACAGCCTTGTTTACCAGATCACTAACAAGGATACTTGGTTAGAAACTGGACCACAGGAAAATTGATCCCTGCAACTAGCAGAAAGTCAACACGAGGTAAACAGAACAACTCCAGGTAGTGTGCACTCATGTCTCTCACATATATTGATGTATTTTAGGTGTGGATTTTGTTTTCAGGGCAATGTAATCCTTACCTACTTTAGTACACTTAACATGTTAATGTTCTCACTTAATAATTATACTTCAGTGTTGTGTGATCTTTTGCCTATATATGTCTGTCTTGTAAAGAATGCTGTGCAGCAAGTGCTGCTTGATTTCTCTTATTCTAATAATACTGGCTTACATCTTTTTTTCACTTCTTAGTGTACCCAGGTCTTTCCTCTGTAGAAGGTCCAGGGATACATTACACTCTCCCTGCCTTGTGTGTGTTGTGGCCTAACCAGTAACATGTGTGTGTTTGTTGGTGTGTTGCAGGGAATGCATGACATGTTCATCTCTCCGGCGGGAGGTGAGCCCAGTGCAGTCTTGCATGCCCCTGCCACTTCTGGACAGTGCCTGCAGAGGAAGCGAAAGTTGGACCAGATTGGCACTAGTTATACCGGCACTGCGACCGGTTACACAGTGACTGCTACGGCAGTGCCTTCCCAAACTCTTGCTGCTAAACACCTTTCTCATCAGGTGAGGTTTACATGTACAGTAGCTTTTTTTCCCCATGTGGCTTCACAACCAACATAGTTAAAAGTAAGAAAGGAAGTAGCTAATAGAGGAATGGTAGCTCAGTGCTGTATAAGGAATGGATAACCTAAACTGAAGGGTTCTTGCTACTCAATTTAATGTTCTTGCTAATTAATGTGGGAATATATTAGCAAGAACAGCCTGTGGCTAAGGTAAGCTAGTTTTTGCATAGCCATAAGTATAAAATTACACGTGAGGACATTTAGTGCTGGTGCTTGGTTTGTTTCTGCAAAGTTTTAACAATTTCTTCATCATTGTCCAATCACTGGGTGTCATTTCAGATTTATAACATTTGCTGTGTATTTGAACAGGAGTGATACAGAGAATTTTATTTTAGGTAAGAAAGAAGACGGGCCCTAGCAAAAGATGAACTCATTTTAGCTTTATTTATTGGTAAGAATAAAGGTACCAAAGCGTACAGTATTTCCAGACATTAGTGACCTCGATTATGAAAATAAATTAAGAACTTGATTTACATTATTTTAAAAAGCAAAGACTAGGGGAAGGGGGGGTCATAATTGCAGTATATACATAGGTAAAAATGAATAATAAGAGGGTACAGTATTTGCAGTGTGCTAAAATATTTGCATAAATAAAATACAGTACTCAACAATGCAAACCAATTGGATTACTGTACTTTAGATTAAAAAAAGCATTGGGCCAATGCAAGTACAGTACTAGTTTGGAAATAAGGTTGTACTGTATATATATATTGAACAGATTATCATGAACAGTGGTACCTTCGCTTACGAATTTAATCCGTTCCCAGAGACGGCCCGTAACCCTTAAACACTATACCAGAGAAGGTACATACACAGAGAATGACAAAAAAAATCAGGTTGGTTATGTTTAGTCCCCCCCCCCCAATAAACAACATGATAACATGGTCATGCACTCAGCCTTCTATCTTGACTCCTCCATATTTATGAAGAAATGCAAAATACTATATCAGTATCATGAGCACTCAATATAGTATAGAAAAGAAGCTTGGATACTAGTTAAATATGTGAAGCAATTACATTGTGAGATAAAGCTCCAGTCGTAACGGGAGGTAGCAAAGCATTTGCTTAAAGTTATGGGATTGGTCATTCGTACTAACTTCCTACCTACCTACCTTGTGTAGCTTCCGGGGATCAACAGCCCCACGACCCGGTCTCCAACCAGGCCTCGTAGTTGGTTGTCTGGTCAGCCAGGCTGTTGGACGTGGCTGCTCACAGCCTGATGTAAGAATCACAACCTGGTTGATCAGGTATTATCACACATTGCTATCATTATATCACACATAACTACAGTTTTTTTATAGAGATTATTAGTCAAATCTCTAGTTCTATGGTTTAACCATGAAATTCACAATACAGGTCAACATGGATTTAGAGCAGGAAGATCCAGCATTTCACAATTATTGAACCACTATGACAAAAGTGCTTTCTCATTCTCATTTCAGGTATAGACAAAAATAAAAGTCACAACTTCTAGTCATCTTTTGCATTTGATACAAATATCAATAAAGTCTGCTTGGGCAACAGAAAATATCATGATCTTTAACAGTGATAAATTCTAGATATTTAGGTATGGTAAAAATGAATAAATTAAGTGAAATACAGGGACCAAGACACAATCAGATCTCATAGAAAGAAAGCGACATGTAAAGGATCTGGGAATAATGATGTCAGATAACTAAATGTTTAGTGAGCATATGAAAGCAAACACAGCCACAGGGGGGCCTGGTGGCTGAGTGGATAGCGCTCGGGATTCGTAGTCCTAGGGACCGGGGATCGATCACCAGCGATGGCAGAAACAAATGGGCAGAGTTCCTTTCACCCTGATGCCCTGGTTCGCAGTAAATAGGTACTTGGGAGTTAGACAACTGCTACGGGCTGCTCCCTGTGTGTGTGTGTGTGTGTGGGAAGTGAGGAGGCCTGGTCGACGACCGGGCCGCGGGGACGCTGAGCCCCGGAAGCACCTCAAGGTAACCTCAAGGTAGGTGGGGGTGGGGGGGGGGGAAGAAGAAAAACAGTTGATTGATTGATAGTTGAGAGGCAGGCCCAAAGAGCCAGAGTTCACAGAGTTCATCCCCTGCAATCACAACTAGGTGGTACAATATTAGCCAGGAAAAAGACAGAGTAGAAGAACACTGAGAGCCTACTTCTGGTATACTCCAGCCAGAACTCAGTCTATCCTAATTGGCTTCAGCAACTGGGTGTGTGGGGCAGGGGGAGCCAAGTGTTTTTAGTTAAGTGGCTTGTGTTTTCTTTAAGAACTTTGTTGCAGTTGTGCATTTGGTTTATACTATGTTAGTGAATGCTGCTTGTGTGTACGGTATAGGCAAACTTAATATTTCATAAATATTTTGGGGGGTGATGATGCCACGTGCTCAAAAATTCACTATTTAACGAATTTTATGTGTACTTTTTTTTTTTTTTTGTCAACACAGGTGGGTACAGGAACAGACACCTGCTGACTCCTGTAAGCAAGCTGAGAGCTTTCCCTTTCCACAGCTCATAGTAACCCTTATCCACTACTTTTCCTTGGAATATGACCCACCCGTGCTCTCAAGCACGTAACCAAATCACTGCTGGGTGAACAGAGGCATACAGTTAAGGATTGGCGACTAGTCAATCCTCCCCGGCCAGGATATGAATCCAGGCCAAATAGCTCAAAAGCGAAGGGCGAGTGTGCTACCACTGCACCACAGGGAGTTATAATTTTATTAGCTTTCAATAGCCAGAGAGAGAGAGAGAGAGAGAGAGAAATGTTGAAGCTTTTATATTTAATGAGATTTATAAGAAAACTTGAAGTTACTTGCAGTATATTACTATTCATCACTAAGATCATCCAGGTCTTTCAGTCTTTACTATTTTGCATGGTGTCAATGGTTTCAAGTGTAGCATAGCTACACTTGAAACCATTTACTTTTTTTTTTTTTTTTTTTTTTTTTTTTTTTTGAGATATATACAAGAGTTGTTACATTCTTGTAGAGCCACTAGTACGCGTAGCGTTTCGGGCAAGTCCCTGGAATACGATCCCCTGCCGTGAAGAATCGTTTTTTCATCCAAGTACACATTTTACTGTTGCGTTAAACAGAGGCTACAGTTAAGGAATTGCGCCCAGTAAATCCTCCCCGGCCAGGATACGAACCCATGACATAGCGCTCGCGGAACGCCAGGCGAGTGTCTTACCACTACACCAC
This sequence comes from Procambarus clarkii, assembly GCF_040958095.1. Lineage (NCBI taxonomy): Eukaryota > Metazoa > Arthropoda > Malacostraca > Decapoda > Cambaridae > Procambarus > Procambarus clarkii. The sequence continues at coordinate 16,516,046 of NC_091220.1, read as the reverse complement.
GGAGACTGATCAGTCTCCAGGGTGTAGTCTCAGTCTCACTTCACTTCCATTTATTGAATTTACTAGCTGGAAGGTGATGTGCCAGACAAGATGCACATTTGTTTGCTAAGGCTCTTGAAGAAAACTAAGGTGTTCATGATTTTTCTCCAATATGGCAAACAATTACTGAGGTTCTCTAAGTGGGGAATGACGTTCCCATTGAACCAGCAGGACATTCAACTATTGTGGGGTGATCAGAATTGCCTTGAGGCAGTTGGAGCTTTACATCCAGTAGCCAAATGGGGGATTAGAAGAGTGTACAACTTAATACTGTGTATATTTTATATTGAAAAAAGATGTGAAATATACTTATTATTAATGAACCTAATTTAACCTAACCCTAAAATTATTACAAATTCTTGGCAAACTCAATTTTGATTTCCCGATGCTGAGGCTTTGCTGTTTAGACTTTGACAATCAGATCTTAACAGATACAGTACAGTATATATACACATTTTGGTGTGTAATTTTGTCATTGAACTCCATGATGACCAGCTCTGTTCTGTCTATACTGTAGTATGGGATCATTCCATTATAAATTGTAAAAAATTTAAAAGTAGACCTTCAACCCGACCATCTTAGATGGATCAACCTTAGTGAAAACTTGTTCATTCAGAATGTTCAGTTCATCTGGCGTGATCGGGCATTGGGATGTAGGGAACTGATCAGACTCTCCTGTGATGTTGCAGCATTCTTATTCATGGCCTAACCTAACCACCAGGCATCATTATAAATGCAAGTCACAAAACTTTTTCTTCCAAGACAATATTTCATGCGGGATGTTTGTTTGGTGCACTTCTCTAGTTATTTCTGTAGAAAACCTTTGTTATTAATTCATTCCTCCTTCCTGGTATGAAAGCATGAAATATTCGAGGTTAAAGTACTGGCCCGCTTCATATCATCTGTGTAGCAGCAGCTCATTCTTCATTACTGTTTTGCTTGTTGAAACATGCATGCAAAATTAATGTTCTTTCTGCGTCAGTTAATGTGCTTGGCCCTTCCTCACTAACAGAATCCCATTTAGTTGTTTGCCTACTGTTGTCACATATCATTTGTTCACTATTCACATGTGGCACTTTGTGTTAACATTCATGGTGGCACCTTCCTTAATGGCTTCCAACTGCTGCTGTGCCTTTTAATTTCAAATTGGTTGCAGTACAGTGTCTGTACTTCTTATCTATTGCCACACACTTCATCAAGTGCATCTGTCCATGTACAGTATATTGTACTAGTGTCTTGCACCACCTGCCCACACCACAGACTGAGAAATAGGTTTCTCAGCTAGACTGAGAAACAGTGATGCCAACTGAAAATACTTGAAACAAGAAATTTGTTATCAATAAGATTTAAAGAAAATAGCTAAAAATTTGGAGTCCAAGCTTAGTACAATTCTGAATACACACAACCATCATCCACATGTCAATCTTGGCAGTTTTGGTAACTGCACAGAGAATTGAATTGTAAATTAGGAGCTAGATGTGAAACAATTGGAGCTATATGTAACAAAAAATAGCTAAATTGGCAATCCTGTTGAGAAGTACACACAGACACACTATGAAGGGAATCTGAACTTGCCTGATGCATGTTTGGTTCAAGAAGTGTTTTAACTATTACACACCTGTACTTTATAATTGTATTTTTTACTCCTGTTCCCAAAGCCATCCCAAAATGAAACTTGAAACAGAGATTGCATTTAACTGTACCTACCTGACTACCTTGTGGAGATTCCAGGGGTCAAGGTCCCCATGATCTGGTCTCTGACCAGGCCTTCTGGTTGGTGGTCTAGTCAACCAGGCTGTTGGATGTGGCTGCTTGCAGTCTGACATATGAATCACAGCCTGGTTGATCAGGTATCCTTTGGATATGTTTATCGTTTATTTTGAACACCGTGAGCGGCCGGCCAGTTATGCCCCTTATGTGTAGAGGGACTGTGTTGAAAAATCTTGGGCCTTCGAGGTTAATAGAGTTTTCTCTCAATGTACCTATTGCACCTCTGCTTTTCACTGGGGCTATTTTGCACATCTTGCCAAGCCTACTGGTCTCATGTGATGTTATTTCCATGTGCAGATTTGGAACAAATCCCTCTAATATTTTCCAGGTGTAAATTATGATGTCTCTCTTTTGCCTGTGCTCAAGAGAATACAGATTTGAATTTTGAATTGTTCCCGATAATTTAGATGTTTTATAGAGTGGACCTTTTATTGAGTGGCAGTAAAGGATCTTTGCATGCTCTCCAGGTCACCAATTAAACCAGCTTTAATTGGGGCTGTTAGTGTGTAACAGTATTCCACCCCTAGAGAGCACTAGTGACTTGAAAAGTATCATCATTGGTATGGCATCCCTTGTTTGGAAGGTTCTTTTTATCCAACCTGTCATTTTTCTTGCAGTTGTGACAGCTACTTTATTGTGTTCTTTAAAGGTAAGGTCTTCGTGACAGCTACTTTATTGTGTTCTTTAAAGGTAAGGTCTTCTGCCATGATTACACCCAAATCCTTTACATTACTTTTTTGTTCTATAGTGTGATTAGACTGCATTTTATATGTGGTTTCCGTTTTTATATTGGTATTTTTCCGTAGCGCAGGAGCTGAAACTAATCTCCATTTTATTATGTGTCCCATTGAAAAACCTGATTATCATCAGATTGGAGGTTTACTGAGTAGTCTGTATTGTGTGTAATCATGAAAATCCTAGTGTCATCTGTATAGGATGATGCAGTACTATAGTTAGTTTTAGTTAGTTTAGTTCATTTATTATGCACCCCATACCCATCTTGTGGGCGGTAGTGGAAATGGTTACAGAGGCACATAATGGGCTCAGGGACTGAACCCCACAATTCATTTAGCTAAGCAAGTTACAATCTTGATGAGCTAGTTACAAAATTCAATATAAGTCATCACATCAACAATGGGTTCGAGATCGACCTCAAGTACAGGTTCTAAATTAAGCAACTGACATATGTGGAGAGCTAGTGTCACAATTGATATGTTTGTCCTGCACACCGCCCCCCATCCAGTGGGCAGCGGTGGATAGGTTACAATCATTTAGTTACTACCTACAGTTAGCAAACTGGGGATATTTGGCTAAAATTTCTGGTAGCAGATCATTTTGAATGAAATATTGACACATCGCTGGAACATTGGTTATAGAATTGTCTCTAAATTCACGTATCTTTTCGCACTCCATCACATAGTGACGGAGGGTGTGCGAATAATTTTGTTGACACAGTTTACATTTGGTCAGGTCTACATCAGCAGATAATGAGAATTTCCAGAGATACTTGTAACCGAGTCTAAGCCGAGCAGTAGTAACATCTAGAAGTCTGCTGATTTTATTGGATGATCCATAGATGTGTGGCTCCTCTTGCATGATAGTATGATGATAGATGAAATTACTGGTGTCAATTTCACTTTGCCTCAGATCTACAAGATCTTGTTGAAGTTCTCGGTGTACTGCTGCTCTCAGATTGCTCATTGACAATCCAAGGTTACACTCAACGGCTCCTTTAAAGGCAGATTCTTTGGCTAACTTATCAGCTCTATCATGCATTCGGAGGCCAACATGAGATGGAGACCACAGGAAATGGACTCTGTTACCATCCTTAATAATTTTGTTGTATTTGTGTCTAGCTTCGGACACGAGCATGTTACAGTTATGTCTTAAAGAGTTGAGAGCATTTAAGGATGATAAGGAGTTACTTACAATTAATGTATCAAGTTTGGAGACTTGTACACATTTCAGTGCAAGGATCAAGGCAAATAGTTCAGTCTGAAGGGTAGAGGCCCAGTTGTTTATACGGACTCCCCACTCAAAGTATAGGCCATCGCCCATTGTCAGGACAACTGCACTTCCAACTGCACCCGTGGTGCGGTGTAGGGAACCATCAGTGTATATAATTTGAGAGAGAGAATGCTCTGTGGACAGAGCATCAATATGGCTTAAGGCGTTGAGCTTTGCCTCAAGACGAAGCTTGGGCTGATCTCTAATTTGCTTCTTGGGTGGAAAGGGAGGGATTAAAACTGGATAGGGTGTAACCTCCCACGGTGCAGGAAAGTGCCGTTGTTGTTTCTCTTGGTACAAATCATGAACCCCATACATTCTGAGTTGAATTCCAGTTTTTGTTATCCATTTGGAACAATGCTGATCTTCAATAAAGAAATTCTGGAGGGCTTCTGTGCAAGGATTAGGATGAGTTAGCCTAAGCATTTTTATACCAATTTGACAGTTAATTTCAGTAACACGATCAACAAAGCTCAGAATATTAAGTTCCTTTCTCATATTAAGTATCTTTGTTGTACGAGGGCACCCAAGGATTATACTATAGTTTGTGTCTTTGTCTGTATCTGATACGAGGATGAGAGAAAGTACCAGAGCAAGCACAGTATCTTGGGGAACTAAGTTTTTCACAGTGGATGATTCAGTTTTTTTTTTTTAACCCACACTGGGTTCTGTTCATTAGGAAGTTAAAAAATCCATCTCCCTACTCTGCCAGTAATTCCTTTTGAGTTCATTTTGTGCACAACAAAACCATGGTCATGTTGAAAGATTTTGCAAAGTTTGTGTATATTACATCTGCATGTTGCCTGTTTTTCATGGCATCTGAGGCCATGTCGTAGTGAAATAACAATTGTGAGAAGCAGGAGTGCCCTGTCCTGAACCCATGTTTTCCAGGGTTATGTAGACGTTGTGATTCCATGTGATTTGTGATCATATTTCTTAGCACTTGTGGTTGTCTAAGAAGATTTTCATGTGATATTAGAGCTATTGGTGTATAATTTTTTGCATCTCCTTTACGTCACTTGAAAACACTTGGAAACTTGAAAAAGCATGGGTGGAGCATGAACAAGGGGACACAGATGGAAACTTAGTACCCAAATGAGCCACAAACATATTATAATTTTTTTTTTCAGTGTCAGAGTAGTTAACAAGTGGAATGCATTAGGCAGTGATGTGGTGGAGGTAGACTCCATACACAGTTTCAAATGTAGATTTGATAGAGCCCAATAGGCTCCAGAATCTATACACAAGTTGATTGACAGTCAAGAGGTGGGGACCAAAGAGCTAAAGCTCAACCCCTACAAGCACAACTAGGCAAGTACCCCCTTTGTGAAGTGGTGCAATCTCCGTTATTTTAAGTATGTCGCGGATAGCACTAGTATCTAGGCTCCCATGTCAAAAGATGTTTAGGGGCCTGTTATAGTGGTACTTTGCGCTTCTTGATGAATACTGTATAACATTGTGTTGTTTTCAAAACAAGTTAATAATTTTGTTTGAAACCATGAAAACAATGTTTCCTTAGCTTCAAAACAAGCCCAACATGAAGGTTCTACCTATATTAAAAGCAAAGTTGTGATTCTGTTTTTTGGTTGAGCTTGTAAGCAAAAATATTGCATGTTTATCACATAGGCAACCCTACTGTATATGAATATCTTGCATCACTTAAGGTTAAAATATTGCATATATTTGTTACTTCATGTACTCTAACATCCTGCCAAATTTAATGTAAATCTTAGATGGTCAGGTTGGGAGCTGCGATGATTTGGCATGGAATGTGACCTTATAGACAAAATTACCAGCATCTAGATTTGTCATTGATGGAAGCATAAATAATAAATGATCAATGTTTGCCATAAAGAAATTACATTTTTATGTTGTGTAGTTTTTTCCTTGTTGATTTCACTATCTTCCTGTGTGCCCATGGACAGAAGTTTTCTACAGTGTTTTGAAGAATCTCATCTTCAGTCATCTTACCATTACCTTGGTCATTAGCGTCTTAAAGTTGATTGCCAATACTCCTATACATCTTGGTGATTAAAAATTAGCTATGTTTGTTTTCAAGAAAAAAATTCAGTTAAGAAAATTCTTCAGAATAGTGTCACCATTTTGTATCATGGATGGGCAGAAACCATGGCTAGCTTTCAGTGTTGAGACAGGTCCTGTTAATTTGGCAGAGAAAATCTGGTACCAATACTGTACTGTACTAACATTACAGGACATTAAAAATATGGAATGGGGATAGAAAATGATGCAATGACATGTTAGCCAGAGAGGAGGGAGGGGGGGGTGAAGGGTGTTCAGGAACAGCAAAGGCCTGTTCCTGAGGAGCAAGCAGGATTATAAAATAACACGTTGCTATGGCTTGACCAGGGACAGCATGTGATGTGTTTGTGAGGTGCTCAAGGATGAAAAGTGGCAGGCTATGACTGTGTTTGCAGGGATGAAATCAGACACTATTCCCTTCGTGTAATTGGGATGCTGGTTGCTACCCGTTTAATTGATTGATCACATGCCTTGTCAGTGCTTCGCTAATATTGTACCCATGAACTTGTTGGATAGCAAATTACTGTACGTTGGTTTGTAGAGGATTCTAATGCTATTGCTTTGAGAAAGTTTTAACAAATTCCTGATAAAAATAAAATCTATACGTGATCTTTTCAAATTGAAATTATTTTCTGCATAATGTAATGAATTTATGCTAGGCAATGATAATACGTAGTAGAAATTAAAAATTACCTGATATGGGCTGAGAACTTATAAAAGAAAAACAATCCTAATCTATTGTTAAAAAAAAAAAAAACAGGACATTTTGCTTAACACGAAGCTTCTCAATATTTCTTATGTTTTTCTTCACTGTCAAGGGAAGTTGAAAAATTAATTCTCCAAAGGTCATTTTCAAACTTTATTATGGTCTGATGCCTAGGGATGTGTTTCACAAGGCACTCCTTACATTTTCAAAGACAAATTTACCATGCTGTTGTTGTTTTTAGATTCAGCTAATCAGAACAAAAAGTTCCAAGTAGCACAGGCTATGGTGAGCCCGTAAGTGGAGGCTCTTTGGAGCCATTCATTATCTGTATCAGTAGCTGATAATAGAGATCTGGGGATGGATGGGGTCTTCATGGTGGTTTTCAGGGCTGGCTGTACCAGTCGTAGAGCTGGTAGGGTTAGCGTAGACCTCTAGGTGATAGATAATATATACATATATATATATATATATATATATATATATATATATATATATATATATATATATAAAATATAAATATATATATATAAAATATATATATAAAATATATATATAAAATCTTGTTCAGAGCTTCTTTCCCTCTGATTAGTGCTCTTGCATCTTGATTTAGTTGATAGAGGATTTCAAATGTCACCTTTCTTCAAAGGTGGGTAAAGTGAATAGTTCCGTGATTTGGGTATTATTGTGGGTTCTTCGACTTTTATGTGAATCACCATTCGCATAAAAGTCGAACAACCCACCATAAATACGTACCTAAGTAACGGAACTATTCACCTTACCCACAATTAGAGTAAGAACCAGACCATAACGTGAAGATGCCAACGTTGCAGCCCGTCCTCCAAAAATGGGGTGGTAAATGTAAGGAGACAAATAAGTGCAATTATGTACTATTCATAGCAGTTAGGAATTGTACTTATTTTCACTTAGTATTAAATCGTACTGTCAAATATATTGTGAATATTTGAGTTTACCCCAAAAACTGAATAGAAAACCACAACCTCACCTAACCGTCTTAGTTTTTGAAGATAATAATTTTATTGCTTCTTAATTACAATTAGTACTTAACCTATAGCTATATTGATATTACAGTTTTATAAAACTAATAAAACAAAACTAAAATATATCAATAAATTGTAAAATAACTCAGGATATTTTAAAATTTTGTATAAAATCTATATTGTTTAATAAACCAGAAAAAAAAATTCTTTATTTAAAACCTGTGTATTGCAAATTGAAATTGAAAATTTCATCCTAAAATTGTGTGTGTCTTAACAGAAAACGAGGGGAATTAAATCGGGGGAGGGAGTTGGGTAAATGTAACAGCCCAATAAGTGCAATTATGCACTGGTTATGACAGTTAGAAAATGTACTTATTACACTTAGTATTAAATCGTACTGTCAATTCGGAGGATGGGTTGAACGTTGACAACACGGCTCAAAATGACACTCCCACTACGCCTGATTAATCTTTGTAGGTGCTTTTCCCCTTACCCCCTTTTTCGCTTTATTCTTCACCCTGTATGCCTTACTCTTCACTCCTTTATGCCTTACTCTTCACCCCTTTATGCCTTACTCTTCACCCCTTTATGCCTTACTCTTCACCCCTTTACGCCTTACTCTTCACCCCTTTATGCCTTACTCTTCACCCCTTTATGCCTTACTCTTCACCCCCTTTATGCCTTACTCTTCACCCCCTTTATGCCTTACTCTTCACCCCTTTATGCCTTACTTCACCCCTTTATGCCTTACTCGTCACCCCTTTATGCCTTACTCTTCACCCCTTTATGCCTTACTCTTCACCCCTTTATGCCTTACTCTTCACTCCTTTACGCCTTACTCTTCACCTATTTGTATGTACCTGACCCCCGTAATGGTATAAATCCAACATGCCCAGTACAGTCCCGTCCTTTGAGAATGGATCATGTAAGTTTGAAACGTTGTGTAAATTTATAATAAGTGTAATACTTTCTACAGTTAATTATTCTTTTAGTTTACCTAGAACAAGGATGACATTTGGAGAAATCTTATCCAATTAAACCAAGATGCAAGCGCACTAGTCAGAGGGATAGAAGTCCTAAACAAGTAAAAATATACAGTACAGTGTATATATATGTATGTATGTACAGTATGTATGTATGGATATATATATATATATATATATATATATATATATATATATATACATATATATATATACATATATATATATATATATATATATATATATATATATATATATATACACACCTGTATACTGTATTTAAATTGCCCAGTATTGCTTGCTACATAATTGGATATGTTCTGTGGAATGCCAGTCTGCTCTTCGGATTGTTTCTTAACATATATCCCATCTTTGTTTTTTGGTTAGTGTTTGAAAAATGATAACAGACGCTCCATCAATTCTTCTGTGACATTCCACGGCACAAGTTTCAGGCATTATTATTATAATTTTTTTTTTTTAGAATTTGCTCTGGAGAAGTTGATCAGCAGCAGCAGGGCAACATGATCTGACCACCAATTCCACAGCTTTACAGCTGGTATCCGATGAAAATGTTAAACCCTATAACCCATCACATCTATTGTGACTTCCCACGGCTCAGCAAGTATCAGGTATTATTATTTGTGTGCCCCGTTTCCCTGAATACAAGGGGATGAGGGACATATAGTGTGTGTGTGTCCGTCCAGCTGTACGAAATGTAATTTCTGTACGGTGAATCATGAATGGTTTGATGCTTCTGAGTTTTGGTACAGTGTTACCTTGCTTTTAAGATCTTGCTGAGATATTATTCGAGTTAAATCCACCCATAGGTGGTATTACCAGTGGGCGACATTGAAAAATAGCTTCTTGATATAATCAGGCTTGTTGGGTGCTATAGCCTACAGGCTGGGACATTTGTGCCCATTGAATACATTTCTAGTTTAGGATATGCTTGGGAGAAGAATTGCATAATTTCCTGCAGGTTATCATGAGCTAACTGCAGTATGGATAAGTCAACCAAGCATAACCATATGCGCACACACTCTAAACAGCATTATTCCAACCTAGAAAGTACAAGTGCTCTGAGAACTGTCATTACTGGTTTGACCTCTTTTATTTGAAAGGCTCTTGCTTTCTATCCAGTCATCTTTGTCAGTTTTGCTAAGACATAAATTTGTTCTCTGAAGGCCAGATTGTCTAGTATGCATCCCTAGATCTTTCACATTTCTGTTTTGTTCATGGAAATACCAGTACGTAGTTTGTTTTGCATTGGCTCCATTTAAATTTTTCTGTAGAGATGTAGTTGAGAATTCTCCTTGAGCACGTTATGTATTATTCACTGTGGCCCATTGGAAAATTTGGATGGTTTTTAGCATTCTAGAGAGGTCAGTGGCTAAAGAAAGCTTTGTTTGCAATTCCTAACTTAGCCCTAAATTTTGATGGTGATCCAAGCTTATATTTTTACCCACCTGCCCCTCCCTCTCAAAATATTTGTCAGCTGTACAATTATAACTACAGCAGTATGTAAAGACCATATCATTCTTTAACAAATAATTTGCACCTTAAAAATTATACTGTACTATTATATATAATAGTGTATAATAAAACACTTAAGTTCAGTGTGTATGGAAAGGCTACTATTTTTTATTCATGTGGAGATTATTTTTCCAGTAATCAATTTAAAGTTAAATATTGTGTGTTCTCTGGGATGCTCTTTGCAGCTTTTGAGTGTGTGTAGTCTGGAATTTATTGGCGAGGAAATGTCTTAAGATTTATTAAATTGCCACAAAGATACAATACCCTAGATCTTTCATTGATATAGCATTGCCTCAGACAAAAAAAATATATATATAATCACACACTGGGAGCCAGTTAATGCTTAACAAAATTCACAGATTTCATCCTATACAGAACTAAAATTTTAGTAAAATTTTCCCATGCTTTCAAGACCCTTAATATTAACTTCGTTTTCAAGAACAGAAACGCTGTTAACTCTTTCCTGATTAAGAATTGTCTGACTTTCCTTGCTGAATGTGTTTGTGTTTCATCTTACAACAAAAATACTTGATTAAAATAGGGCAGGAATGGAATGCAGTAGTCTTACATGTCAACCTTTCTAACCATGGTATTAACTGGAACTTTGCCAAACATGTCAATTTCAACAGTGGGTTTATTGAATGAAATTTGATAGATTGAACTCATATTTACTGTTATAGTAAGACACTCAGCACTAGCCAAGGTCATTTCTAGTTAGATTATTTTCTTGAAAATTTAAACTGACATTCTAGCTTGATGATATAATGCTGCCTTACAATATTGTGGCTAAGTTTGTTAGTGTAATGCTTCATTTTGCATTACTTCACATTGTTGTTATATGTTTCTATGACATAATTTTAATAATTGTGTTTATTGCCTGTCACTATTGTCTGTTTTCGTTTGCTTCTGCACTCGTGTCTGATTTTGAATGATAACTGTGCTGCTGCTTCTCGATTAAAAATTAAAAATTATCCTTCGAGTCATTTTACTTTATAATTCAATTTAAGTAACTTGCTAATGGTTTGTTTCTTATACCATATTCTATTCTGCACCTTAATTCTCTTTTTCCTGTCCCGTACAGCTTCTATGTTTGCTCAGTGTATGGCTTTTGATCTTGCCACGGCTTGTTTCTGTGTCTATTACTGCTTACTTTCTCAAGCTTCAGATAATCTGAACGAGGTGCATAAGGGTGTGAACACCATTACCCGCAGGCAGGTAGGCACGCCTATTGTAAAATCCTGGTTGGGCACCAGTTCGGGCCTCTAGAACCTTTCGGTGAATTCGGTAGAGTTCCGGGTTGACAAGCTTTTATCCTACTGTGGCCTAGTGCGTCAAGGCAGGTGTCTGGGTATCACCAGAATGCTGGTTAGAGTCACCTCATTACCCCAAAATAATTATATATAATAATATACAGATATACAATATATTTATATACCTTGTATATATTGGATATATATACATACTATGTGTGTATATATACTGTGTGTAATATATAATTTATTTATTTTATATTTTCATTTGAATATAACTGCTTATTTACTTGTTTAACCACTGCACTGCACACCTGGTTTTGGCAAAAACATCATAATGCAATTGTCAAGGACATATTTTTGTTGTTTTTATAAATGTTCAGGTAAAGTTAATGTCAAAATGTTTCCAAACTCAACCATTTTCATTTCAAAACACAAAGAGTGATGAAAATGTTAAAAAACATTAAAATATTGCCCAATACAAAAAAAAATAGCAGAACTCTCAGAGCGCCTTAGGGGGCTGTGTGCAGTACAGTGCACAGAGGCTTCTATCCCTCACTAGTGCTCTTGCATCTTGGTTTAATTGGAAGAGGATTTCTTCGCATGTCATATTTGTTCAAGGTTGATAAATAAAAGAACAACAAACTATAATATATATTATAAAAGAACAAACGTAACTATAATATATATTATACTTTTTACAATGTTTTGAACCTGCAAGGTTCATTCTCAAGTGAGTAATGACAAGACATGGGAAACATCTGATTTTATTATACTGGAATACATAGTAACAATAACAGTCGGCCTTTCCTGGGTGTATTAATAACAAAAAACAGAAACATCTCTAAGCATCAGCATATATACATATACCAAGCCTACAAACTATGCCTGAATGGTAGCAGTGAATGCCCTCAAAGATATAAAGCTAGTGTTCTCAATTTTTGCATTCATTCACCCTCTACCCATTGCTCTGAATGGAGTAACCTGAATAGGGAGTTTGAAAGAATAATACAAGTACTGGCAAACAATTGTTATAATAAACCATGAGGTCAACACTACTATAAGACGACACTTGGACTGATGGGACAATCCTCAACCAAGAATTGAAACTACAACACCTCCACTAAAATTATATTATAAACCTATCATGCATAGTGAATACAAGAGAGTGGAAAAAATAATGAAAGAAATCATCCATAAGGGAGTAAAAAGCACAACTCCTGACCAAAACAGACATTATATATATTCTGTATATATATACTGTACTATAAAACAAAGAAAACCACCAACCTCCTCATTAAAACAACCTGAAGCCAACCGTGAACGCTTTGCAACAGTCGAATGTGGTACATATGTACACCTGCTCCCTAAGCTCACAAGGCATTTAAGCTGTCATCTCCAATCTGCTGCCCCTAAAAATCACATGATCGAAGCTCATGACATCACCCTAATGAGAGAAATGTTGAATAAAAAAGCCTGTATATTACACAAAGCCCAAGATGTAAGACGATTACAAACTATTGAAGCGCTACACATAAAAACAGAAGCACCCACCATAAACATTCAAATAACAGAATTATCCACTCTTCCCACCATGAGAGTACGAGCATGACTTGAACGTAAACAAGCTTACGTTGACATCACTGGCCATGACGCAGTGCCCACTATAGTCACCTGACATAACTTTGTACTCCATCATTGGCCCATCATCTCACTTCCTCCTCATATTCTTATTTCTGTTTACTGGGTCCAGTCATCTGACATAATTTTGTACGCAGCTGACCTCCCGGTTTTATATAATATAATTCCATCATACGTGTAAAACCCAGACAATGATTGTTTAAATCGTCATAAGACGATGACCGCACTTTTCCTAGTAACATTTTTGAGGATGGCCACATTCTCTCTAGTAACATTCTTGACGATGGCCACATTCCCCCTAGTAACATTCTTGATAATAACCACATCCCCCTAGTAACATTCTTGACAATGACCACATTCCCTCTAGTAACAGTCTTGATAATAACCACATCCCCCTAGTAACATTCTTGACAATGACCACATTCCCTCTAGTAACATTCTTGACAATGACCACATTCCCTCTAGTAACATTCTTGACAATGACCACATTCCCTCTAGTAACATTCTTGACAATGACCACATTCCCTCTAGTAACATTCTTGACAATGACCACATTCCCTCTAGTAACAGTCTTGATAATAACCACATCCCCCTAGTAACATTCTTGACAATGACCACATTCCCTCTAGTAACATTCTTGACAATGACCACATTCCCTCTAGTAACATTCTTGACAATGACCACATTCCCTCTAGTAACATTCTTGACAATGACCACATTCCCTCTAGTAACATTCTTGACAATGACCACATTCCCTCTAGTAACATTCTTGACGATTCCCTAACATTCTTGACGACGACCACATTTACACCATGAAATGGTACCAGGATTTTTTCATGGGTTAGGTAAACTCCATTACATCTTCATCAACCTATTATATCGCATATTTGCATCATTCATGTAAAACCAAGACAATAATTGTTTAAATAGTCAGATAACCACATTTCCTTAGAGATTATCAATTGAAGATAATCACAGCCTAAGAGTTTAATGCATACTATTGTACTCCAGCGTCAAATGAAATTGGTGTTTGTGCCACTGGTAGATGAGGTAGGTATTGATTAATTTTCTTCTTACATCATGTGATTATTGGCTGGTCTACATCCTCAAATGTAGGTTAATTTCAAGGAAAATGTGCGTCAAACAATGGGGAAATGAATTACGGAATCCAATGATCTCAAAAAGTATATGTACGAATGAAATGTCATTTGTATAGAATTAAATACAAACACAGTAATACTTGTTACTAAGTATATTTGATATTTAATTACAAATTACAATGATAGACAGCACCTTATTATAATGTCTAGAGAGAGCCAGGCAGGGGAAATTCTTGCTGTTGCTGCATCATTGATGTTCCTGCTATGTCCTGGACATCATTGATGTCTCCTGATGCTCCAGCTATGCCCTGGACATCACTGATGTCTCTTGATGTTCCTGCTGTGCCTTGGACAAATGTTTGAGTTCTCAGCATAACTAAGCGTACCACTCCTGTGGGTGGCGCGAACGTGCACCGGCCAGCTAAATTTGTGTTGCTCCAGTGACGTTTGCTGCCCATATTGAAACCTTCTTGCACGTGCCACTTTGTTGATGTTTAGAGCGTTTTGAAGAGAGAGGCACCTTGAATGTGGGCGGTGTAAAACTGAGCACGAATCCATGGTGCAGGTCTGCTCTGTCTAATGACACGAGAGTCACTGACAGCCACACCATTCCACGTGTTAACCTTAGATGTGTTGAATTGCCAGTGAGTATAATCAGAATAATATATACATATAATAATATATTCACATGTACTGTACTGGTAAAATAAATATGTATATAAACAGTGGGCAGACCTCATAGGCTGCTGGGGTGGCCAGGCCATGCAATCGGCCTAAAATAGTTATAGAAAAAAGGGTATAATATACCATTTATACATTGTAAAGACATATTTGTACACCAAAGTGTTGCCACAATTTTTTTTTAATTTTTTTTGTAGATACGTTTTACCTTATATTGAGTTTTTAAATACTTTTCGTTCCCTTGCATCTTAATTTTTCCATTATCGTATTGTGTATTTTACTTCTAAAATTACATGGTTACGTACCTATTGGAGGCAAGTACCGTACAGTATATCAAAGCTCTCTTCCTCATTCCTAGTAAACATTAGGTCCAGTATGAAAGGATCATCCTCCTTCCCTCATTCTTGTGGGATGATTGACTTGATGATTGACGTGAATGCCTCTAGGAAGAGATTCATGAATCTGTTAAGAAATCTTGTGTCCTTATTTTATAAACCTCCCAATCTATTGTTTTCATAAGAAAGTCTCCAGGTGCCATCAACCTATCTGCTTTTTTATAACATCACTCTAATTCATAATGAGACACTCTTGTTAATTATCAATGCTTCCTTTGTCTAAATGATATTTGATGATGATAATAATAAAAGCAATTGTACATGAGAAAAGGTCAGAACTAATTTTGCACTATTATTTGACTAAGGGAAAGTACATCAAATTATTTGGTGACTGATTATTCGTTGTATTTATGATATTTGCCTTGAAAACACTTATGTTTTGGCTGTGAGTTACTCCGACCATTTTTATTTTTATAAAATGTTCGTGAACATTTTTTATTAGCATAGATGAAAAGAAGTTTGTCGTCTTCTTACTGGAATTGTAACACAAATTTGATGATCAAATATAAATTTTATAGGCAAGTGTAGTTACAGGAGAAGAGCTACGTGCGATGTGTCCCATCTTCCCAGTACTCTTTGTCGTATAACGCTTTGAAACTACTGATGGTTTTAGCCTCCACCACCTTCTCACTTAACTTATTCCAACCATCTACCACTGTTTGCAAAAGAAATTTTCTAATTATTTTTGGCACCTTTGTTTACTTAGCTTGAATCTGAGATCTCTTGTTCTTGAAGTTGCTGGTTTCAGGAATTATTCTTTGTCAATTTGGTCGATTCTGGTTATTATTTTGTAAGTGTTGATCATATCACCACCTTTTCTTCTGTCTTTTAACTCTAGCATAGTTAACACATCTAGCCTCTCTTCGTAAAGCCGGAAACAATGCAAATAAATTGACAAAGTTATTCCCCTGCGGCACTTCACCTAATTTCTATTGAAAAAATGCAACTTCTCCCGCCCCACCACAGCTAAACCACAAGAGATAGACTTCTTATTTGGACTTCCATCCTTCCTGGCTGCTAAATAACAATGTCAAAAAAACAAATCATTTTTTCAGAGCAATTTATTTTCTGCGCACCTGGGTGTTGCATGGTAGAGTCGCTTGTGCAGCCGAAGTGTTAATGACCTTCGTGCTGTTTGATATTGGACGATTTATGCATTCCATTTTATGTGATAATGGCTTTGGTAACTGTAGTGGTGTGATTATTTTTTTTAATTTTTTAGTGTACATCATATTTCTCTACTCTAGTTGATAAGTTTCCAGCATGTTATGTGCATTTTAATTTACACCATCTTACTTTCTTTTTATTGTTCAGCTGACCAAAAGTCAGCTTAACAGTTATACAGTACAGTATAATCAATTTTATTTTGGGAAAAAATATGGAGGAAGAATAAACTCGTATATATTGCACACTCTTGTGTGTTGCTCTGTGGTATGTAAGGTCCTAAACATAATAGTTTTCCTGATAACAGCTATTTAGTAATTTTATCAACTTTTTTAGTACTGTATATGTTGAATGTTAAAATAAAGTTTAATTCTCTGTGCACTTGATCTTTTAACTAATCCTGATGATATTACAGGTTGGTAATTTGTATAACGATGGCGTGACCCTGAGCCAGACCAAGCAGCAACAGCCGCAGCAGCAGGCACAGCAGCAACCACAACAGCAGCCGCAGCAGCAGCAGCAGCAGCAGCAACAACAGCAACAGCAGCAGCAGCAGCCTCAGCAGCAGCCGCAGCAGCAGCCTCAGCAACAGCTGCAACCACCATCACAGCAACAACAGCAACAGCAGCCGCAGCAGCAGCAGCAGCCTCAACAGGAGCAGCATGGGCAGCATCAACAGACACACAAAATTAGCAGTAACAGCACCACTTCATCATCATCAGGGCATCACCACCACCATCACCACCACCACCATCATCACTCAGCCAGAGGCAAGTCACTATTACAACTGCACAACTCTCTTTACATTAAAGCCATACCTCAATACACACAATCTTCATTAGAAAAGAAATTAAACATTAGTACATAATTGCATAGGTGAAAAATGACCCAACTAATTCAGTAAAGCTAAAGAAAATTGTTTGAAATCATTGTTATAATACCGTGGGGCATGGGATTATTTATTTGATGAGACAAAATAGGTTTTCATGAATAATTGGGCCCAGAAGAGAGATTAATGAACAGCGGAACACCGTTCCCAGAAGAGAGATTAATGAACAGCGAAACACCGTTCCCAGAAGAGAGATTAATGAACAGCGAAACACTGTTCCCAGAAGAGAGATTAATGAACAGCGAAACACCGTTCCCAGAAGAGAGATTAATGAACAGCGAAACACTGTTCCCAGAAGAGAGATTAATGAACAGCGGAACACCGTTCCCAGAAGAGAGATTAATGAACAGCGGAACACCGTTCCCAGAAGAGAGATTAATGAACAGCGAAACACCGTTCCCAGAAGAGAGATTAATGAACAGCGAAACACTGTTCCCAGAAGAGAGATTAATGAACAGCGAAACACCGTTCCCAGAAGAGAGATTAATGAACAGCGAAACACTGTTCCCAGAAGAGAGATTAATGAACAGCGAAACACCGTTCCCAGAAGAGAGATTAATGAACAGCGAAACACCGTTCCCAGAAGAGAGATTAATGAACAGCGAAACACCGTTCCCAGAAGAGATATTAATGAACAGCAAACCACCGTTCCCAGAAGAGAGAGAGATTAGAATATCACAACGAGGATCAAAAAGGATTATGGGTCATTTCTGGGGGGAGCCCCGTCGGCTCCCCGGAGCTTTACCGGCTGATATGCTAATGTCAGACTTTGGCATCAGTCATGTGTATGGAGTTCTAGGGCCTACCGGGGACCACGAGCCAGAACCTGGCCCCCTCAGAGAGGCAAGGGGAGCAATGGCCTATAGAAACCCCCGTGTGGTTGGAAGCATTCTATGTCTGCCATCGACCGGGTCAAGCATCCAGAAAGGTAAGCATTCCAAAACAAACCCCTATTCTGGTGAAAATTGCTACCTAAGCCGAACTAGTGGATAGAACTCTTCAACAGAAAACAAGGGAACTAGTATGACGTCATACATCACCGCGCCGCTGTCTGCGCAGCTCCCCCCTCCCCAGGAGGGGGAAGGGGGAGCCCCAGACCTCCCACGCCGGCTATCCACCCACCAGTTCTTCGGCTGATGCTATAGGCAATGGTTATGTGCTCCGGCTCCAGTGGTTGTTTCAGCACTGTACCTAGAGTGTGGTGTCTGTTTTCTAGGTGGTGCGTGAGCCGGGAGTGATTCTCCAGTACTCGGGCTGCATGCGCCTAGGGTTCCCTTCCCTAGGTGCCCTGTAAGTACTGCCCTTGGGGCTTGGGGCCACCTTCCACAAGTTCCTTGGGTCCTGCCCCTGCTTGGCCGTTTACTGCTTGGTTTTCGGCCGCTCTTTGTGTGCTCGGGGGTTCTGTCTCCCTTGTTCGCCTTAGAGTAAGGGGCAGTGTTTGCACTGGTGGGGCGCGGGGTACTGTGCAGCTTGTCTTTACCAATCATAGCGGCCGGCTCTGTTCCGCTTGGGTACGCTGTCCTCTTGCGGGGTTTTCTTTTTCTTTTTGTTTATCTACCTGGTGGGGGGGTCTGCCTTCGTTCTTGCCCCTTGTGTCCCTTGTGTTCTGAGTATTTTCTGGTGGTGCCCCCTGCTAGGTCCCCGTGAGTGTACACGTCCCGGGGGTTCAGCTCTTAGAAAGTTGTTTGGTAGCTTTGGGTGCCGGTTAGCAGTACCCTGCCTGGGACTACCTGAGCGCGAGTCCTCTTAAAGTAAACGCTCGGGACCCTGGGAAACCCCTGGGGGCGCGCGGGTCCGATAGATGTGACCCCAGAGCCCCCCCCCTCGCTTCCAGCGAGTTTGAGGGTTGCTCTCACCTTTTGTCTCTGGGTGACTCTCTGTTTTGCCTCCGTCTGCTGCCTGTGGGGTCGGTGACACCTTCGACCCGGAGTCCTGCGAGTTTGGTTGCTCGTTGTGGCTCGGTTACCCAGTTGTGCTAACACAGCGGGTGCGGGCAGCAGGGGCGTTGCACTTGAGCCTTGGTGGTGGCAACGTTCTCGTGGTTTCCTCCCCGGGAGCCCCGGGGCTGCCCCGTTGTAGTTCGTTTTGGGACTTGGGGGTGTTGGCTGCTTCGGTTCCATCCACGCCCCCTTGTCTTTTCCCCTGGTTCACCCTGCCTGCATCCGGTTCCTTACGGTCTGTAGGTTCGGGGCGGGGTTTTTGGTGGTGTTGAGACTCGGGCAGTCTCGGGGAATTCCCCTTCCGGGGTAGTGACGGGGGCATTTGGGCCTGTTCCTCCAGCCGTGTTGTATGAGTCTGCCAGTGGGCTCTCTTCCTTAGTGTTTTCACGGCTGCCCCGGTTTTCTGGTACGGCCGGGGCTTTGGGGGAACGGCTCGGCCCCGGGGCCTGTCGTGTAGGTTCCCGGGGCTGGGGAGGGGCTGACTTGGGGGGGCCTTGGCCCCGTTAGACCCCGTGGGGGTTTTTATCCCCCTCTAGGCGGGGCTTGTGGTTACGCGGAGTGGGGTCTTTCCTCCCCACTCGCCGTACGTGCTGTTGGACGTCGGCCCCTCCCCGGGCTCGGTTCCTTGGCCTTTGAGTCGGTTGGTTCCGTCCTGTGGGTGGATATTTCCTCTCCCCCCCTCTTTGGGACGGTGTTTTTGTCATGTTTCCCCGTTCGGTGGGGTTCTGCGAGACTTCTGATCTCGGGTGCGCCTGCGCCTTCGTGTGCCTTCGGGACTAGTGTTGGCTTCTGTGTTCTCGAGGGTACGGGAAGGTTTTTCGCTACTTCTGGCATTATTGGAACGTCTGTCGGCTCCTCGTACTTGTCGCCCTGTTGGGCTACTTGTCGCCCTGTTGGGCTACTTGTCGCCCGGTTGGGCTACTTGTCGCCCGGTTGGGCTACTTGTCGCCCGGTTGGGCTACTTGTCGCCCGGTTGGGCTGCTTGTCGCCCGGTTGGGCTACTTGTCGCCCGGTTGAGATACTTGTCGCCCGGTTGGGCTGCTTGTCGCCCGGTTGGGCTACTTGTCGCCCGGTTGGGCTACTTGTCGCCCGGTTGGGCTACTTGTCGCCCGGTTGGGCTACTTGTCGCCCGGTTGGATTCCTTTTTGGGCTCTTTGCTTCTTTGGCCGGTTTTCTTGTTCCTGCTTCCTCTTTTGGCTCCTTTTCTCGTGCAGTAGTCCTGGCTGGCGCCTTCCCGCAGGGAGGGTGTGCGGTTCGGCCAGCGTGTTATGCGCATGCGCCGTGGAGTTTGTTTTGGTCTGGGCGGTGTTTCAGTGCTGGGGTTTTGCGCCCTTTTTTTTGCTACAGTGCTTCGCCTCTCGTTCTTCTCCCTGGCTGCGGTATGTTCCCCTTCGCGCCGGGGGTGTCCTGGTTCCCTGTTGTGGGGAGGACACCGCGGTTTTCCCTGTCATGGGTGTGGACCGCCTCCTTCGCCTCTCCCTGTTCTCCTGCGGGTCCGGCAGGGTCCGGCTCTGGCGTCTTCACCTGGCGGTGCTCTCAAGTTCTTCTGGGCACGGTTGAGTCGTGTCACGTTCGTGCCACCATTCGCCAGGTGAGTTTCTGCAGTCTGGCGTCTTTTGGCCGGGCGCTGGATGCGGCGGTGTTTCAATACCTGTCTTTATTTAGGTATATTTTGTACGACTGAGACAGTTCGCACACCAGTGACTGTCCCTTATCACCCCTTCCTGTCCCCCCTCATGTGCATGTCCAACCCATGCTGGTGTCATTCAGGGGACCCTCCCTTTTTAATGTTGTGAGGTGTGGGGGTTGTAGGGTTGGTTCTGTACTCACCTGGTGAGGCTCCTGGCTGTGCTTGCAGGATTTGAGCTCTGGCTCTTGGGTCCCGCCTATCTGGTAGAACTTGCGGGATAGTACCAGTGGAGTGCAGTGGTGCTATTGGCACTTTTGGGGGACACTGTATTACCATCAGTGGTCTGTGCTTGTTACAAGACCTACTTGCGAGCATAAGCCTTCTTGCTGGTTCGTCCGTGGACTTCCAGGGCGCACTGGCCTGTTTTCGTATGGCAGTTCCGGCCCGTCCTGGTTGTGGGGGTATGTGGGCCGGTGGACTGCTCCTAGCAGCTGCCTGGTGGGCCATCCTCTGGCCGGTCTGGCCTAGCCTTGGACCGGGCTTCAGGTGTAAAAGAGCTCCCAGTACCTCATCCAGCGGGTATCGAGCGGGGTTTCTCCGCCGTCGGTCGCCTGGTGCAGGTTTCTGGGCCTGCAAGGTTTTTGTGGTGTCTCCGTTGGCCCTGTCTGGGGTCTGCCTGCTCCGTTCTCTGCCTTTGCAGAGGGGAGTTGCTATTTACAAGTTGCTGCTGCTGCTGCACGTGTGCATTGGTACCGTGTTTCACGGTGGCGTGTCCTTGTTCCTGTGTCCGGTTGTGGAGTGGCACTTTGCTGCCGTTTTGTGCCTGGGGATTGCGTGCGGTTTTTTGTCCCTGCCTGATTGTCCACCCCTGGTTGTTCTCCTGGGGTTTTTTGTGCTTCTGCTCTTTCTTCCTGCCTCCTCTGCAGCAGGGATGTTCTGCGTGTATTCTTAGGCGTTGGTCAGCCTGTGTCCTGTGATGTGCTTATTTGTCTCGGTCTATTGCAGTTGTTCGTGCCCCTTGGTTCGGGTCCTGTTCTGGCGGCGACCCTTCCGCCTTCTTTGGTTTTCCTGCCCTGCCGGTTTTTTTTTTTTTTTTTTTGGGGGGGGGGTTCTTGCGATGTCTCGCGTCAGACCCGTCGTTTCTGAACTCCTGGCGGGCTTGCATGCTTTGGGGAGTTTTTCTGTTCGGCAGACGTTCCATCTCCTTGTGCCGCCTGGGTTTCGGTGGTCGCGCCCAAGATCTTCTCGCGGCTCCGCCTTTTTCCTGGGCTCGGAGGGGCCTTGTCAGGGCTGCTTATGTTCTGCCTTGTGGTCTTGCCTCCGGTTGGTGGTCGGGTGGCTTCGTGGTAGGTGTCCCACCTGCGTGCTTCTCTTGGCGGCAGTATGGGGTATTTTGGCGGTCCTTCCTTTTCCTGTCCCTTCTTAGGTGGTTACTCTTGTTGGCTTGGTTTACTCTCGGCTTGGTTTTCTAGTGGGGGTTGGGGGCCGTCGTCTTGCCACATACTGTCGCCTCTATTCGTGCGGCGAAGGCGGAGCCGCTTCAGCTTGCTTTCGGTCTTGGTGTTGCTTCTGCACCGTTAGTCAGCTGTCTTGTGCGTCGTTTCACCTCCGGCCTGTTCGTGCGCCGCTTGCACCATCCTGGTCTCTGGTCAGCGTGCTCTGTCTTCTCCTCGGTTGGTAGTGCCCCTTCGGTTCCGGTGTGTTTTTTCGTCGGCTCTTTCCTTTGGGCCTTTGCCTCTGGGGGTCGGTTCGCTGAGTTTTCTTGCTCCTTCGGTTTTAGCGTTTTGGTTGTTTGATGGCAGCAGTCTCCATCTTTTCTGGCGCGGGGTGGGGCTGCTGCATTCTGGAGGGGTCCAGGGTTTGTTGGTGCTTCGTTGGTCGGGCCGGGGGTGTCGTTTGTGTGTTCAGTGGCGGCCCTCCGCTGTTGTTTGCGTGCCACGGCGTTTGGGTCCGGAGCGCGTTTTGCGTTGATCCGGTTCTGTTCTTCCCGGTTTGCGGGTGATGGTGTCCCAGGTGGTCAGCCGTGTTCTTGCGGCTAAGCTGCCTGTGTTCTTCCCTCATGCCTGTGGCGTTCGTGGCTTCGCTGCTCTCGCTGCCGTCTGGGCGACGTGGCCTTGCAGTCTTTCGGGCATGGATTTTTGGTGTTCGTGCAGGGGCCTTGCTGCTCGTGGTTCTCGTGTTGTTCCCAGGATTTTCGGGGCTGTGGCGCCTTGGGTTGGCATTTGCTGCCAGTTGTCTCGCCTCCTTGGGGGGTGCGTGGTGTCCGCCTCCCGGTTTTGTCCCTTTGACCTTCCTCTGTGGGTAGTTAGCTCCGGGGAGCCGACGGGGCTCCCCCCAGAAAACCAGTGTTGAATGTAATGAAACGCCATTTTCTGGGTGAGACCCGGAGGCTCCCCGGCAACCCTCCCTCCCTCCGGTCGGCGTTTTTCGCGTGTTTTGACATCCAGCCTCAGAACTGGTGGGTGGATAGCCGGCGTGGGAGGTCTGGGGCTCCCCCTTCCCCCTCCTGGGGAGGGGGGAGCTGCGCAGACAGCGGCGCGGTGATGTATGACGTCATACTAGTTCCCTTGTTTTCTGTTGAAGAGTTCTATCCACTAGTTCGGCTTAGGTAGCAATTTTCACCAGAATAGGGGTTTGTTTTGGAATGCTTACCTTTCTGGATGCTTGACCCGGTCGATGGCAGACATAGAATGCTTCCAACCACACGGGGGTTTCTATAGGCCATTGCTCCCCTTGCCTCTCTGAGGGGGCCAGGTTCTGGCTCGTGGTCCCCGGTAGGCCCTAGAACTCCATACACATGACTGATGCCAAAGTCTGACATTAGCATATCAGCCGGTAAAGCTCCGGGGAGCCTCCGGGTCTCACCCAGAAAATGGCGTTTCATTACATTCAACGCTGGTTTTTTGAAGAAGTAGAGTGAATATGTGAACTAGAAGAGATGTTGAGTAACACTTAAAAAGAAAATGCATAGAGGCAACAGGGATTCATTCGTTGCAAAGGGATGCAGGTGGAAGAAGAAAAGATCTGTGGTTAAACAAGAGGTGCCAAGAACAGATACGGATGCAGGAAGGTATGAAAGAGATACAACGGCTCAAATATTGGAGAAAATAGGGAAATGAAATAAACATAAATGCAATCTATGTAAGAGAGTATGTCTTTGTCCAAGGTTGAAAGCCAGATGCTTAGGGCTAGCCTCACCCATCTTTGCAGGGGGGTGGGGTTTGGAGGTACAGAAAATATATCTACTAGCTTGTCTAGTCTTGGCTGGCCTAAGTTAAATGTGTATAAGAAATATTAGCATTGATAGAGACCCCGTGTGATTTTCACGAAGCCAACTTTGAGGTTACCTTGCGGTGATTCCGAGGATCAATGTCTCTGAGGTCTGGTCTCTGACCGGGTCTCCTGGTTGAGGGTCTGGTCAACCAGGCTGTTGAGAGGCGGCTGCTCACAGCCTTATGTATGAATCACAACCTGGTTTATCAGGTATTCTTTGGAAGTGTTTGTTGAGTTCTCTCTTGAACACTGTGAGAGGCCGGCCAGCTCTCTTATGTGTAGCGAGAGAGTGTTTAAAAGTCTTGCGGCCTTGAAAATAAGTTCTTCTTCAGCAAACCTATTGTGCCTCTGTATTTCAATGGGGCTATTTTGCACATCCTTCCATGCCTACTGGTTTCCTGTGATGTAATCTCCGTGTTCAGATTTGGAGCCAGTCCCTCTAATATTTTCCATGTGTAGATTGTTATGTATCTTTCTTGCCTGTACTCTAGAGAATACAGATTTTGAACTTTTAATCGGACCCAATAATTAAGATGACTTATAGAATGGATTCTAACAGTAAAGGATCTTTGCATGCTCTCAAGGTCAGCAATTTCTCCAGCTCTGATTGGGGCTGTTAGTGTGCAACAATATTCCACTCTAGAGCACTAGTGTCTTTATAAGTATCATGATTGGGATGACATTCCTTGTTTGGAAGGTCCTTGTTATCCAACCTGTGAGAACATTGTAAGAGGAACGTATGCATCGCTTTTCAACTTCAAAATAACTTTTAAATACGTATATGGATGGCGAAATATTGAAGAAATTGTTCACAACCTTTGCAAGACTAAAGGTGGAATAAACAGTGTTTGCATGGTGCCCATATCTCAAGAAGCACATCATTAAACTAGTAAAGGTACAAGAACATGCATTTAAATGTCATTTGGAATTGAGAAACAAGAGCTACAAGGAGAGGTTAGAGGCCTTAAATATACCAATGCTAGAAGATAGAAGAAAAAGAGGTGATCTGATCACTACATACAATATAGTAGCAGAAATCAACAAATTTGACAAAGAAATTTTTTTTTAAACTATAACTTCAAGCACAAAGGGACATAGGTTTAAACTAAAGAAACAAAGCTGCCAGAAACATTAGAAAGTTCACTTTTGCAAACTATGTTGTAGGTTGTTGGAACAAGTTCAGTGAGAAGGTGGTGGGGGCCAAAACCATCATTAGTTTTAAAGAGTATTGGGAAGACGGGACACTATGAGCGTAGCACTCGTGATGTAACTACTCTTAGGTAATTACCCGTGTATGGGGGCATGGGTAATTTTGTTTACTACAGTTCAAAAAGTAAAGTTTTGTGATTGTATTTGTGTCATTTTGGTTCCAATTATGGGCATACTTGTCTATCTTTGCCTTTTTGTGTATATAAGGTTGTGTATTCTCTGTTTAGAGGTCTCATTTGGAGCCTTCTCTCCTTCATACAGGTAGGTGAAGTAGTCTTTTCCTTAGGATTGGGGGGAAGGGGCTGCCCTGGGGTTGAGTGCCCCTTTGGCCTGGACTACCATTGACCCTGGATGACGATGTGGGTTGCAGACTAGCCTGTCGTCAAACTGGGGCTCGGAGGTCAGTCTGTCGTTGACCCAAGTCTATTAAGTATTCACACCTTGAGTGTGTTTCATAATAATAATCCTTAGGGACAATGGTCTGGAATTTTACATGTTCTCTTAATCTCACCTTCCTGAAACTTGATCCAGACAGGATCTATTGTCGTTTCGGTTATGCGACAGGTCAGTGTTTTTTATCTGGGCTGATGGTTTTGAGCTTTGGTCGGCATTTGCTTCCTAGCTGCGATATCAAAACATACTCACATACTGAATTTTAATGTCATTTTCCCATTCTAAAGTGCATTGTGCACAGAAAAGAACAGACTTTTTGGATTCGGTCTCAGGAGACATCTGGTTGATAATCCTTGTCCCCAAATTATTGAGTTGCTGTGGAGTTCAAGGCATTCACAGTCATCAGATTCCTCTCCTGTCAACAGTTATTCTCTCTGCCCTTGTGTGGGGTAGGTGATTTGTGTGGGAATGACCGCATTTCCCAAATTGGATTCTGTGTCGGCTCGAGTTGCTATTTTGCCCACCTGGTTCTTTTGGTTGCTGGAATTTCATGTTTTTTTGCTGCATGTTTGACCTTCAGTTCTATAGTAACGGGACAGATTCTGGAATGATGTTGGACTGCCTCGGTGTTGAACTCATCTCCCTCCTTCTCCTCTTCCATTCTCTTTCCTGACAAAGAGGTGCAGTGGGTGTGAGATTGAGTGCCGAGGGATTTTTTTGGGCCATTGAATCATGGAGTTTGGCTGAGGTCTTCTCCTTCCTACTCTCAATAGCTGGGTCTTCCTATTTCTCTGACAGAGTAAAGGCTTTTGCTTTTTTTTTTTTTGAGTGTAAGGTCTGCCTTTCTCTGGCATTCTTCAGTTCGCTTTGGCAGGTTTTGCTTGCTTTGGTGACGTGGGCTGTGGCTGTTGGCAACCTTTTTGTGAGACAGTTTGTTTGTTTCAGTATTTCAGATGCTTTGGCAGGCCTTCAGAATCTGGTGAGGTTTGTGGACTGTGTGATTTTGGTTGCCCTTCTGTAACCAGTTCAGCCCTGCTGTTCTTAAGGTGCTGAATCCGGTTTTCTTTTTCTGCCCCTCGTCTTTGTGAAGAGGATCAGCCCTCAACATTATGTAAACACCTCAGGGTTCTCTATTGATCTTTATTTGGGGAGTTTTATTATCGCCTTTAAGGGGAGGCATGTGTCATTCGCCACCCTTAGTGCTTCTTTTCATTGCTGATGTAAGGTGACCTGCTGGACTATTCAATTCAGCATTATCATACCCATCATCATCATCATCATCATCTATTCTTTTGGGTCATTTTAGACATAAGGCTCATGCCAAATACTATTTCTTCATATTAGACTGCATGAGCTTATCCACTTCTTGCATTTAATCTTGATCTGTCTAGCTCTCCATTCCTTAAGGCAAATAAGGCATTCTTATATATTTGTCTTTCCAATGCCCTTTTTAAATCTGCTTGTTCCCTTGGAAAGGGGTTTGCTTTCCTTTGACACTGTTGTGCATTTTTCCATTCTTTGAGTATATCTTTCAAGAGAGACTCTTGGCTTGGGCAATGGGCAAAAGAGTTAGTGAGCATCATGCTGTGCTCTGTTGTCTGGGGTTTATTTTATTTGGTCATACAAGCTTCGTTGTGTCTCTCAATCCCAGTTCATCATTCTTAGTAAAATCGAGATTGGTTTGGTTCATCTTTCCTGCAGTGCAAAAAGTTTTGTCTTATGATAACTGTGCACCAGTATCTGCTAGCCTCAAATTCTGTGTACTGGATATTAATCTTCATACCATGGTTCCATGCACCCAGGCACATACCTCCTAGTTGCTTAACAGAGTGGTAAAATTTGAAGGCTTTCTTTATGGCAATGTCTTGTGCTGACATCAGTGCTTGGGGGTTTGGGAAGTCCATTTACACAGTTGCCTCCTAGTATTGTATCTCCCGAAGGTTCATCGCCTGTACCACCAGTGTAGAGCCTTGGGCAGGCTTTTGTCTTGATGACCATCTTCTCCTCTGGCAGGGTTGGTGGTGCTGGGGGGTGCAGCTGCCACTTCTTTCCCCACATCTTCTGTTTGCACCACTCTGAAGCCCAGGTGAGCATTATTTTTGTCTTGGTTCTAGTGGTCTCTGCTGACACTGTCATAGGGAGCAACCAAGTCACATAACTAAGAAATCAGGCTATGAGTGCAAATGAAAAGCAATTATCTAATTAGTATACTTAGTTGATACTTTTCTCACCCCTTCCTTTCTTTGTCTTCCTGTGTTTGGTGATGGTTTTTTCTTAAATTTGTATTAATGTAGAATGTGAAAGGCTTGGATTGGGATGATTTTTTGTTTGAGAAGCCTTCTATGGTAGATAGGTCCATCCCATTCAATCCACAACCAGGCCCTTGAGTCATTGTAAGCCTACTGAGGACCAGAAGCCAAAACCTTACCCCTCTAAAGAGGTGCAGTTCAGAGAATACTAGATCATTTACCAAAAAAAAAAACACCAATAAGGTGAGGTGAGTGAGATAATATACATTCAGCAAGATAAACAGAACAATTTGAAAACAAGAGATGAGACACTGAACTGAACGGGCCACATTGTCATGAAGCAGTTTACACGTTACTGTAGTTCCACCTGCACACCACCAGGTGAACACCCACCAAGCTCCTTAATTCCCCTAGCCTTGACTGCCAGTCATATTGCTTGGCATGACTCAAGACATCACCATTGTGTTCCTCATTCCCATCAAGCACTCTTCAAGTCCCAGTTATTCAGATGGCTGTTAACCACCCTGGACACAGTTCCTTGTCCTGTGGGGCTATTTTAGTATCTCCTTCAAGTTTGTGTATTTTCTGCCTCACTTTTGTGAGTGAACTTTGATTAAGTATTCATCTTGAACTCCTTGTGCCTAGAGTGACCATTTCTAGGTGTATTCTGGTGGTTCCTCTGCCCAGCCAAGGTTCTCTTCCCTAGGTGGGTTTAGATGCTTACCTATTGGTGACTTTGGGGAAGTGAGATCAAACGCTTTATGCTCACAACTTCTAGCCATTTATACATGGCACATTGATTAGCTCTCAGTATAAAGTTTTCATCATATTTTTCTTAAAAATTCTGGATGGAATGGGTTTCAGAAACTTCTTCAATGCATTCCACATACCGACTATAGGAATGAGAACTTCCTTGCATATCTATGGCTGAGTTGTGTGTCCAGCTTCCACTGTTGTCTCCTTGTCATATCTGCTCTTAATTTACATAGGATTCCCTTTCTCACTGTGTGTATTCCCCTCTCAGGATCTTATATATCGTGATTATGTCTTCTCTGTTGCTTCTCTCCTCAAAGGTTTTGAAGATGAGCACCGTCCTTCTTGTTTAGATTCTTAAATGATGTTCTTATGTTTACTAACTTCTGATGTGCTTGTACCAGACCAGTGACTTTCTTGTTATCCCCCTTCTCTCTCTCTGTCTTTTGTATTAGTCTTTTGACTAGCTTTATCCTCACTTAAATAAGACTTAATTGAAATCCTCAGATTAGGCAAAATTGTAATTAAATTTTGTCAATAAAGATGTTAACACTTTCGCGCTCTCGGCGCTCAAAAAAAACAATACCCCAGATGCTTTCGGCACTTCGCGCGCCTATGCGGTAAGACCGAAAAAGTGTACACTCTTTTGACTGTCCTGACAATAATTGAAGGCGCACGTATTTAAATTTGGTATCACTGTGTTCGCAATGAAATTGTCTATAAGAGCATACCTATAAAATGGCGCCCAAGCATAAGGAGTATCAACACCAAATAAAAAACTATGCAGATCACTCGCCGAGAGCGCCAAACAGCAACAAAATGTTTCCACTCTCTTAATGGTTGCGAAGCCTACAGTTGTCCTACATCGCTAATTTTGGTATCATTGGAATCACAATAAAATTTTCTACACGGACATATGCATATGAATGTTTAATATAGGTAATTGCCCACCCGCAAGAGTGTGTGAAGTGGAGAGTAGTTAGCCGCGAGCGCACTGGCGAAGACACAGGGGGGAAATCATGCTTGGAAAGTTTATACGTTTCCTGACCCTACTTTTCTATGTACGTATTTCTTTTTTATACCAATGTGTTCGCAATAAAATTTTCTATAAGATGAACTGTATAACATTTGTACAAAGCATGTGTAAGAGAAGCGCCAAATATAGAACCACGTCGCTCAGTATGCGTTCGCGGCAGAAACGAACGCATTGTTTTCGTTCGTTTGATGTTTGTCATGTTTATACTTGTTGAAATATTTTATAATTTGTATGACAGTGATCGCAGTAAAATTCCCTACACAGACATATACATAACACACACAAATATTTCCCACGTGTTGGATATATCAACGGCTAAAGGGAACCCACTGCCACACGCTCGCCACACCTCCAAACATACTTTGTGTATTTTTTTTTTTACTCATAGAAGTTTATGTGATATAATATTCATTCTTGTACCAGAAAATTCGCAAATAAATTCTCTACAAAACAAAAGTATCCCCATCCATTTCGGTTAAAAAATGTAATTTATAGAAATATTTTTTCGATGGACGAGAAAAGTAGCAGTTATGCGGAATCGTAAGAAAAAACAGCGACGAGTTATCTCTAATCTAAAGCGCGAAAGTGTTAATAATAATACGTCTTTTGTAAGGGAGAGTATCAAAAGCTTTCTGGCAATCGATGTAGTCAACTCATCCTCCTCCTTTCTTATTTTGGTGACTCATAGAATTCAATCATAGCTGTCTTTAAGAGGCCATCTCCTGTGTAGGGATTCTTGCCTCTAACAATGCAAGGGTCTTTGACTCTTCTTTGAAGCTTTGAGGATGGGGGGCTAGTTAGGATATTCTTCCTTCGGGGTGCTTGCATATGCTTTTAAAGGCACGCTGCTTATGTAGTTAACAGCCGATTATACCTTCTTCATTTATTGGCATCTGGGATATTCTGCAAAGCAGCCCTTGTGCTCAGTGCTTCCTTCTTAGTCTATCCTTTGGGATCTGGCAAGCCGGCATGGTTTTCAGAGATCCTTCTTGGTCTGGCCTTCCAATTCTGCACTCACTGTAGTGCAGTTTGTGGGATGGGCATTGTTTTTATTACATTCTGAGGGTTATCCATTATTACCTCCACTGTACAGTACTGCCTGTGGGTGGATTATTCCTTTCATCCTGGGACCTGCGGCTTTCGTCATTGTGATGACTATTTGCTCGTGATTGGCTCCCTCCCTGGAAGGTGGGGTGTCCATCCTTGTGAGGGGAGGGGTTCCTAAATTCCTCTTCTCCCATCCTTCAGTTCTCCCCTCACTCCCCTGGTCTTATCAGTCCAGCATTATGTTTTTATGTGGTCACTTTGGCATCCTTGTTTTCTAGAGCAGACCCTTGTTGGTTCTGTTTTTATGGGGTGGGGGCCCTGTCAGGTGGCCTGCTGTATGATTGTTTTGTTGCAGATTTATGCCTTTGAGGATGCCTTGGCTCTACCATTTTGTGTTGTGGTTTTCAGGCTAGCAGCTGTGGTGTTCTTCTGGCTTTACATTTTCTTTGAGTTGATACCTGGTTGATGGGGTTCTGGGAGTTATAAATAATAATAAATAAATAAATAAATGTTTATTTAGGTAAGGTACATACATACAAGAGATTTTACAAAGATTGATGGATTTATAGATAGAGCTAGTACATACAATGCCTAAAGCCACTATTACGCAAAGCGTTTCGGGCAGTTCTTCTACTCCCCAAGCCCGGCCCGAGGCCAGACTTGACTTGTGAGAGTTTGGTCCACCAGGCTGTTGCTTGGAGCGGCCCGCAGGCCCACATATCCACCACAGCCCGGTTGGTCCGGCACTCCTTGAAGGAAACAATCTAGTTTCCTCTTGAAGATGTCCACGGTTGTTCCTGTAATATTTCTGATGCTCGCTGGGAGGACGTTGAACAACCTAGTGTTTTGGGAGTTTGCTCAGTTTTCTAGGGACTGCCTTTTCCACACTTGGTGACAGAAGTAATTGAGTTGATGTTTCCCCAGAGGTTTCACTGCTATCTATTTATCTGGGGAGTGTAGTTTGAAGCTTGATTCCTTTCCCTAGGGGGAGACGCTTTTCTGTCTCTAGCATCTGGTGCAGATCACGGCTCTGCTTTGGTGTCGTTGTGTTTTGGGACTTTTGGGTTTAGAGGAGGAGCCCCAGGATAGGGTTCTTGGTTTTCCCTTTCCCCAACTTGGGGGCAATGTCTCCATTTTTTTTTTTTTCACGATGTCTGTTTTTGTCATTTAATTTCTGAATTTCTTCTCTGACTTGGAAAAGGTACATTAAGTTTTTGTTTCTGAATTTGCCATTTTGTGTGGCCTTTCTTTCAGAACTGATATACAGAGCATCTGAGACCTTCTTTTATACACGTGGGTGCTTTTGGTCCTGCTCGATTATTTGGGCGGGTTATTCTGTTTGTCCTTCTTGGGTGTGTTTCTGGATAATGGCAGGTTTCCTGCATTCGTCCCATCTGGGGTGCTGGTCCTTGTGGGGTTTTGGGTCCTGTGCCTCATCCTGGCTTGCAGATTCCCACATTTTTTTCTGGGGAGTCTCTTATGGCTTCCTGAAGCTATCATCTCACCGAGATGGCTCCCAACTACTAGGTTGTATCACCCATGGAATTCTTAGGCCTCAAAAAGACTGAATCCTCGCAACCTTCCTAATGAACCCCCCCCCCCCCACTCAGCTGTGTAAACAAATAATGGAATCTTTCTCAGTTAGTGTGTGCTCGTTCGCCTCACCTCCCCAATTCATTGGGGTGTGGGGGGATGAGGTCCTTCCACAGCTTGAGTCTTCAGTTCTTACGCTGATCCGGGTTATGACCACAATAGGGTTCACAGGTCACCTCTCTGCCATGTAGGCTGAGATTTAGTGTGCTTGGAACTACATGTGCTCAGGGCTGTCTTCCCTGGATGCTTTTAGTGCTGCCCTTGCACTGGCAGAGTTCTCTGGCATGATCAGGGGTTGCT
Organism: Procambarus clarkii; assembly: GCF_040958095.1. Taxonomy (NCBI): domain Eukaryota; kingdom Metazoa; phylum Arthropoda; class Malacostraca; order Decapoda; family Cambaridae; genus Procambarus; species Procambarus clarkii. The sequence continues at coordinate 16,483,427 of NC_091220.1, read as the reverse complement.
CCTTTAGATGTTCACTTCGCTTGAGATGGCCCTTGCCTATGGTTAGTCAGGGGGTCTTATGGCCCCTGTCTTGGCTCGGGTCAGGAGCGCTTAAGGCTAGTGGGGGTGCACTGGTGGCTCTCGGGTTTATTGTTTATGGTGCACCGAGTTCGGCCTTCACAGCCATGCAAGGGCTCCTCCAGAAAACCAGCACTCGATGTAATAAAACACTTCTTTATGGTTGAGCTCTGGTGGCTCCCAGGCTCCCTCGGTTTGTGGTTTTTCAGCTCTGCTGCACTGGCTCATTGCTGGCTTAGAAGCATAAGCTCTGGGATCCCATCTGTGGAGGCTTTGTGTATAGGGAAGTTTGACCTACGTACACTAAGTTAAATTGTTGGATTCGAATGAATCATTTGCAGAGTCTCTTGTTTTTCTGTGCTCTCGTTGTGTGAACTGTGTAGTTGTTTGTATTGCTTCATCTATTTTTTGGATGCTTTCTTGGTTTGGGTGATCATAGCATTACCCAGCTCTCTCTGCCTGTGTAAGGGGAGTGGCCAGGTTCTGGCTCTTGATTCCCAGCTGGCCAACAGGACTCCTATTATGGATGTGACTCAGTGGAGGGAAGCATCTCAGCAAGATTGCTTCAGAGAGCCACCAATGCTCTACCAAAAAAAGGCATTTCATTACATTCAATGCTGTTGTTTTTGTAGTGTTACAGTTGCCACCTGTGGCCGTTCATCAGTAATGATGGTCGTGTCCTAATGGGTCATACAGTAGTTAGCTAGGGTACTGCTTAGAAGTCCCTGATGCAAAGTTTACACCTTTAAAGGTTTGAGTCTTATGTAATCATTTTTGTCTTCACTCTGAGCTGCATTAAGTGTCATCCTGGCATCAGTGTGTCCCCCCTAGCAGGAACCTTTAGAAAAGTTCCCACCAGCACCAGTGCCAAATGTTGACTACCCTGACTGTGCCGGATCATAACCAAGGGGTCACATAGGATCTTGCCTTGGGGAGAAACAGTGTGTACTGCTCAGACAAGTGCTTTTCTTATATACTTTTAAGTCTTATTTATGGTATATGTTAATATTACACATTTCCATTCCTGAAATTCTTTCAACTCACGTTGTTTACTTTGAAATTATACCGTACATTACTGTATTATTATTACCATGTTTCCCACTTCTGTGGGATGGGGGAGAAAGCAGCCAGAAGATAAAAAGCATATAATGATAAAGAGGAAGATGTTTATAGATATTTACATTTTTAAAATAATGCTCATCCGTTGGTTACATCATTCTCACTATACAGCATCACTTATCATTTCACAAAGCTTGGCATTAGGTTTTTCACCCTGTATTATGATAACTATAATAAATTTCCACAGTCCTCATCTCTCTCATCCAGTTTGCTTTAAAATGTGATACTCAAATGTAACCTATTTTAAATCATCATTGCAGCAGCAGGCTCGGCCACCACCTACCAGCATCAACAGCATCACCATCAACCAGTGCAGCAGCAGCAGCAGCAGCAGCAGCGAGCATCCACTATCAAACTCTTAGATCCATATCAAAAGTGCTCCACAAAGGTAAAAAAAAAGTTTTTATACTAAATTAATATTAATGATACTGTATGTGATTGTATGCATATTTGTGTGTAAATAAGGCCTTTTCTATGAATACTGTACGTCAGGTGTCAGAGTTATGATTCAGATGGATGCCAAACTTAAATCGACTATGTAATAGAACAACTGACTGCTTCAGCAGTGCGTCTGGAATGTGTTCCTTTGTGGAAAGCCAGAAAGAGGACCAGCTTAGAAAGAGAATGCAGATGGCACTACAGAAGAAGGAACAGATTATGGAAATGCTTAAGCAGACACTACTACCCCTACAAAGAAAGAATAATTTAAACAGTGAGATTGAAGAAATAGAACAGAGACTGAAGCAATCATATCAGATTGAAGAAATGCAATCAGAACAGAAAGCCATACAAGATTTTAAGAATATTTCTTTACATAAAAGAAATAAATAAAATAATACAGTACCTACCTTGAGGCTACCTTGAGGTGCTTCCGGGGCTTAGTGTCCCCGCGGCCCGGTCGTCGACCAGGCCTCCTGGTTGCTAGACTGATCAACCAGGCTGTTACAACCAGTACAGTGAAGCAGGTCAATGAGTCCAAGCACAGTGAAAGCTCTGTACCTCAGGGCACAGTCCTTGCACCACTGTTTTTCCCTATTCTCATATCAGATTGAGACAAAAATACAAGTCACAGCTTCATGTCATCTTTTGCAGACAATACAAAAATAAGCATGAAAGTTACTTCAGTAGAAGAATAACATTTTCGATTGGGTAGGAGAAATAACAGTGGTAAATTCCAGATACTTAGGTATGGTAAAAATAAAGACCTTAACCAAAATGCAGGGTACAAAACAATTAAATCTGCCCATAGTAGGAAAGCAACGTATAAAGGATCTGGAATAGTGATATCTGACGACTTAACGTTTAGGGAGCATAATCAAGCACATATAGCGTCTGCTAGAAAAATGATAAGATGGATTACGAGAGCTTTCAAATCCAGGGATCCCATCACATTACTCGTACTGTTCATATCACTGGTGCTGTCCCGCCTTGAGTATTGCTTCATACTCACTTCTTCCTTCAGAGCAGGAGAGATTGCCGAAATAGAGGGACTACAGAAGAACATGTATGGCACTCATAGACACAGTATAGCACCTAAATTATTGGGATCATCTCGAAGCTCTCAAAATGCACTCTCCAGAAAGGAGACAAAGAAGGGCTCAAATAACATGTACAGTGTATATGGAAAATACTAGAGGGCCTGGTTTCAAATTTACACAGTAAAATAACAATGTTAAGATACAGGATATGTGTGTACATGAAAATGGCAAGTGTGGGCGTGAGAAACAAGTGTGATCATATCATGTGTGTCAGACAAGTGAGAGGTGAGTTGAGTGTGTTTTAAACAGTAGAGATTTATATAATGTATGTCTTAATTTGAGTAAATATAGGGACATTGTTAGTATAGCTCGTGACACTGCTAGTATCCTGGCTTATAATCTAAGCAATTGTTTTGTTTTCTTAAATATTTTCCTGGATATTCAGCAGCATCTAATAGAACATAGGGGTCCTGTATGACAATATGTACAGTATGTGTTTTGTTATGTAAGAGTACTGTAGTAAAATGGAGCTTTTAGAGGTATTTGGAACCTATCCTTTTTTTTTTTGTTTACTATATCAAATTTGATTTGATCAGCTTTGAAAGAAAAATCATCTTCACACAAATTGAGGGTCACATGTACTTTATATTGTATAGATTATATGTAATCATATACATTATATAATACATACAAATATTGTAGTATTTAAAGAATAACAATTATAGAAGATTAACAAATAAGTGTAAAACACCTGCCTTCTAACTTGGATCACTGTGGCTCATCACTTGCAGGTCTGGTGGATTTTGTAACTTTTTTTTTATTGATAGAAATATTTTTTGTGCTCTTCAGCGCAAGTGCTTTGACCACAATGGTCACAGTGGAAACACCGCAGGCGTAGAGAACGGGAAGGTGGGGGCCCCGGGCGGTGCCCCGGCCACAACAGCCAAGACGGTGGCCCACGGCAAGGTGGCCCTGGGTGGCGGCCAAAACAATGCCACCAAGGGCGGAAACTCATCAGCGGCAGATGGAGACTATCAGGTTAGTATTCTCTTAGAATATGGTACTGGTATGGTACACTGCAGTTTCATCCGACACTTCCTGATATTTTTCTTAAATTTTTCTCACCAAACCAACAGTTATTATTTGGAACTGGAACTCATCAAGATTATTGTTGATGTAATTTACCTGAATATGCTAAAACTTCTTAATGTAATTATTATGACTTGGGGCTTGTTTATGAACAGGAGAAAAATCTTAACTGGAAATACCACTTAGAGTTTGGCTAAGCCCCCCCCCCCTGGAAATTAGTCCCCAAGCTCAACTTCAATGTACTGTTATCTAGAAAGAATGATTGCCTAACTCTAGACAAGGAAGGTGGTATACTTAGTCCGCCCACCCAACTGGGCGGCAGCTTTATAGTCGTGTGCATGCTGCACCTACAGTAAGCAAATTTTGGATACTGTACTTCACTAGATTCCTGCCAGTACATCATTATGAATGTAGTACTTAGACATTATTCCAACAGTGCCTCAATTTTTGGTGTCTCTTTTATAACAAATAATAAGACAGTGAAGCATTTACTAGATTAACAATGTTCCTTTTATTTTCAGTTGGTGCAGCATGAGGTTCTGTACTCGCTCACAGCACAGTACGAGGTACTGGAGTTCTTGGGGCGTGGCACGTTTGGCCAGGTGGTCAAGTGCTGGAAGAAGGGTACCAATGACATCGTGGCAATCAAAATCCTCAAGAACCACCCCTCCTACGCCAGGCAGGGCCAGATTGAGGTACAGTATAATGTTTTTAATGTTTAGTCATATTACTGTTAATGAGGATTGCTAGATGCATCTAGATGGGGCGGCTGAAGACCTGCTTAACACACAAGAAGCAGAAAGTCAACCCACCATTTAGTTTTGGGATAATAGTGAAATACTGCATAACTCCAGAATTATGTTATCTGATACTGTGCCAAAGGAGGAGGACTTATACAGTGCTTTAAGTTGCAAGTGCTTGATTTGAAAGACCACTGTAATAATAATAATGTTATTAGTAAGACTACAGTGGTATGAATTGAAGGGAAAAGTTGTGAAAACTTTTGTATTACTGTATTTATTGTCAAGTCCGCAGAATTTTGGATTTGTCTGAAGCTGATATTTAGTCTTTTTTTCAAATCTTTTCAACACAATGCATGTATATATTCAACTTGATAAAATTTTGATATTAATTAACTAGTATAAAATAATTTATATCCTCAAAATAAGCAATTTAGCACACATAACATGTATTTAATTTTTTTCTTGTATACGTTGTTTAATGATTATCAACTTAACTGTCGTGTGTTTTTGCACGATTCGACATAAACTGCTAACAAAAGGTTTATTCTTGTTTACAGGTTGGGATCCTGACAAGGCTAAGCCAGGAGAGTGCGGACGACTACAACTTTGTGCGAGCATTTGAGTGTTTCCAGCACAAGAACCACACGTGTTTGGTGTTTGAAATGCTCGAGCAGAACCTCTATGACTTTCTCAAACAGAACAAATTTTCTCCATTGCCTTTGAAATTTATTAGACCCATTCTTCAGCAAGTTTTGACAGCTCTTCTTAAACTTAAGGTAAATCTGTTTTAGTGTGCATTGTAGATTGAAGTGTTTTAGGTAGATGGAGATTTACCTTTTATTTCAATTTGTTTGATTATTAAAAGCATAGGGGAGCCGGTCGGCCGAGCGGACAGCACGCTGGACTTGTGATCCTGTGGTCCTGGGTTCGATCCCGGGCGCCGGTGAGAAACAATGGGCAGAGTTTCTTTCACCCTATGCCCATTACCTAGCAGTAAAATAGGTACCTGGGTGTTAGTCAGCTGTCACGGGCTGCTTCCTGGGGGTGGAGGCCTGGTCAAGGACCGGGCCGCGGGGACACTAAAGCCCCGAAATCATCTCAAGATAACCTGTGCTAGTCATCTATATGTATAGTGCGGATATTTGTGTGTGATGTATACGGGATTATGTTTGGTGTTACAGTGTAACCCCTTATTGCTAGGAGTGACAGTTATTCATATTAGTTAAGTGAAATTAAAGCTGTTTAAGACAATAGATGACATATGGCTGGTTATTGAGTAGACGTGACTTTTTAGTTGAAGTTTTATCATACATCTTATTAATTAGAGCCTGTCCAATAATCTAACTTTTTTTTTCCATTCAGCAACTTGGCCTCATCCATGCTGACTTAAAACCAGAAAACATCATGCTGGTTGACCCAGTTAGACAGCCATATCGTGTCAAAGTCATTGACTTTGGCAGTGCATCACATGTCAGCAAAGCTGTTTGCAACACCTATCTACAGTCTCGCTACTATCGGGCTCCGGAGATCGTTTTAGGGCTTCCGTTTTCTGAAGCCATCGACATGTGGTCGTTAGGCTGTGTCATCGCCGAGCTTTTCTTAGGATGGCCACTATATCCTGGGTCATCCGAGTACGACCAGGTATGTTTTAATTAAATGTTGAACTATTGTGTAGTAGTAAATTTTTGCATATATCTATAGCTCTGTTGCCTTACTTCCTCCTGGGAGCCACCCATGAGAAAGTAATGCGTCTCAAAATGTGTTTACTTTCAAGAGGGGCTGAATAGTGAGAGGGGCTGCACTGAGATCCCTCCACACCTATATGTTACATCAGCCTGTACTGCTCCTTAACAACCTACCAGAGACCAGAAGCCAAAACCTTTCTCCCTCACAGAGGAGCAGGGAATTCGTGATAACCCTCGTGACGATTTGGCAATTTTTACTTTTCGAGCTGCATGTGCTCAGGGTGACCTTCCGTGGGTGCTCACCTCACATTGCCCCTGCACCGAGTTACTTTTTTGCTGTGTTCGGGAGTTTGCCCATCATATGACTGACCACCAGGGTAGAGAGGCTCGCCTTGTGCAATGCAGGAGTCGTCAACTCCTCTGCATAGCCCTTAGGCTATGGCCAGTGGTCCACCTCAGAGCGACTGAATGTCTTACAGACAAATGGAAAGACTTGTTGTTAACAGTCCACTCCATAGAACTGCGACGGAAGAGAGATAACCCATTCATGAGAATGTTGGGCACACCTTGCACATGAACCGTGTGGAGAATCAAACCCCAAGAAACTAGAAGCCAAATTACTCAAAATGTCCAGCTCCACAGGGCAATAGGCCAAAGAGACCCCTCTCCTTGGTTCAGGCAGTGAACTACCAAGGAGCAGTTGGAGTGGAGTCAAAGCACAACACCTGGAGGGAGCCAAGTCTTCCTCGGCATGACACACATCAGCTGTACACCATTCTGTGCACCTGAAGGAATGGGCCCAACCACTGATCCAGTGTGGTCTGGCGAGCACTGATCATAAAAGCCCCAACTCAGTCACAGAACCAAACTCAAAAACGAGGAAGCTGATAAGATAAGAGCCAATGGAGGAGGAGGCCGTACCCGTGTTTTTTTTTTTATCTTCGTATACTTGTCGAACCTACAGTACTAAATCAAAACATTCTGACAAGCCATGTCACTTTGATATGCTGTAATTACTTTTGTTTCAGAAATTATTTACTTTTATACAGTAGTATTAGAAACTTCTTTTGATTGCAATTCTGTTACATTCTTTAATTACTTGTGTTTCAGATATTATTTACTGTTAGACAGTAGTTTTGACGATTTCTTTGGTCTGTAGATCCGTTACATCAGCCAAACACAAGGGATCCCAGCAGAACACATGCTGAACAATGCCACCAAAACCACAAAGTTTTTCTACAGAGACAACGAGTCAACCTATCCATTTTGGCGGCTAAAGGTGAGTTTTGCCTCTCAGCCTGACATATTACTAATCTGCATTGTTGTTACGGCTTTAGTATTGTCATTGAAAATGAGAATACCAAAGCATTAGATCATTTTATGTTTTAGTCGTTGCCATGCTTTTGCTGACAAAACTCATCAGCTTGACCATTTAAGCAACTGTGCATGATGGTACAGTATAAGTGATGTTCCTTTTGTAATTGGGCCTTATAAAAGATTTGAGCATTTTAACCTGTCTTGTGCACTGCACCCATTTAAATATGAAACCAACATCCTCCACGTGAACCCAACACCCTCCACGTGAACCCAACACCCTCCACGTGAACCCAACACCCTCCACATGAACCCAACACACACCACATGAACCCAACACCCTCCACGTGAACCCAACACCCTCCATGTGAACCCAACACACACCAAATGAACCCAACACCCTTTACATGAACCCAATTAATATGACCAAACCATACATCAGAAAATGGAGAAACGACGACATTTCGGTCTGCCCTGAAACGTTGTCAACCAACGACCGAAACGTTGTCATTTCTCCATTTTCTGATGGAAAATCAGTAGGGAGTATCGGTTGCATAGGTTCAAATCCTCCTCATTGCTCCTACTGATCTTCTCATTATACATCTTACTACAGACTACAGCTTAATCTAATTCCAGACTTGTATAAAGAACAGACTCTTGCAGCTAATTATAAATCTTTGCTAGAGGGAACTCAGCACATTAAATTTTAATAAGAAATATATTAACTGTTAACTGTAAATCATAACCTCGGTCAAATAAGCTGAGAACAAATCTGAATAACATGAATGTAGACTGTTGACTCACAAGTTAGGAATAATGACACTAAAAATATGCTCAGAATACACCGAGAAAAAATAGTTACTAATAGATATTAGCTTCAAAGAGAACAGTTTAACCTTAGCAGGTGTAGAAAGCTTTTATATCTATATTATGATCATTGGTGTAAAACCCGGAAGAAAAAATAATAGTTTAAATTAATCTATGATGATAACTACATTACCCCATGAATCAGTGTTTGACGATAACAGCTCTTTGAGGGTTAATCAGGGTAATAATTAATGGGAGGTTAGAGGGTATAACTATTAGAATGTTAATGTGTGAAGGATGAAATGTTGCTAATAGTGTTTAGAAAATATAATAAGAGTATTATGAGATATCCCTTGCAATGACCACCATAAATGCAATTGTGCTCTTTAGTAGTGAGTGAGTGTTTTCATTTTGCTTTTACAGACCCCAGAAGAGCATGAGGGGGAAACTGGTATTAAAAGTAAAGAGGCCCGTAAGTACATCTTCAACTGCCTAGACGACATGGGTCAGGTCAACGTGCCTACTGAGCTGGAGGGTGGAGAGTTGTTAGCGGAGAAGGCAGACCGACGAGAGTTTATAGATCTTCTCAAGCGAATGCTGACCATGGATCAAGAGCGACGCATCAGTCCTGGCGAAGCTCTCCAACATAGCTTTGTCACACTCCAACACCTTCTAGATTATCCCCATTGCTCTAACGTCAAGGCCTCCATGCAGGTGGGTGCTATTAAGTAATGAATATAGGTAACAAATTTGTTTTCTGTCGTAGGTATTATGTACGTTAGTGGGGTACATATTTGTTGTTGGATTTTTCATGTGTGAAGACTGTGTTCAAGTATAGGATTTTATGCAAAATGTAACACATTCTTTTGAGCAGGCTAAGTTAGAAGGTGGTAGAGATCAAAACTGTCAGTAGTTTCAAAGCATTATATGACAAAGAGTGCTGGGAAGATGGGACACCACTAGCATAGCTCTCATCCTGTAACTACACTTTGGTAATTACATACTACTAGGATAGTTTAGGACGAGTTATTTGATTAAAAATTACAGTAATTTTATTCAAATTTATAGGATATGTAAGTTAAATACCATATATTTTGAACATTTATACAGTACATTTCTTTAAGAAATGGCATTGATTAATCTTCATTGATTGATCTTCAAATGCAAGAAATTGCATTTGAAGTCATGCCCATGATATTTTGCTTAATGCAAGTTAGGAGGGGGAAAGGTAGTAAATATAAGAGGTATTGAAATACCTAAGTAGAAAAACTGTGGGAGATTAAGGCATGAATATATTTAGAGAACAGATCTCCTAGCATTTACCTATATATCCTACTGGTTATTCATAATCCTTGAATATATGTTATATAATAGCTCACTCTCTCTAAGACACATTACTACATAAACACTCTCTACACAAAATAGTAGGTAAGGTTCGTAACAGTTTGCTCATTGGAAATGTATAATAAGCTACCTTATTTTGTATATCAGCAGATGATGGAGGTTTGTCGAAGGCCAGCTCCGCCTTATGCCACAGCTGCTGCAGTTTCTCAGGCACAAGCTCTTCCGCCCTCACTCATGCCCAACTACGTCCATTCCACCAATGGTTCTGTTACGCTCACGTTCAACAATCAAATCACGAATCAGGTCTGCTTCCATGAGATATAAATTATCTAAAGATGATTAATATCGTCTTAAACCCATACTTGAATTATTATTCCATGCACTAATTTGTATTTCTGTGTTCTCTCACGTCTCAGAACTTGGAATTAATCCTTGGTCAGTTAATGCAATTAATTCCCATTCTTAGCAAAGACCCCTACTTATTAACACTTTCGCGCCCCCTTTGATGGTAAAAAAAAAAAAGCGGTATGTGCGCGGAGCATTTTTGCTGAGTAAGCGTAAAAACAAAAATGTGTATACTCTTTTTACTCTCCTTACCTTAGTTCTTGAGCTACGTATTTCATTTTGGTACCAACGTGTTCGCAATAAAATTCTCTAGAAGAACATCAGTAAAAAAAGTCACGAAACGTATAGGGAAACCAGCACCAAATAAATAACTACGAAGATGACTCGCCGTGAGCGCCCAACAGCAACAAAATGTTTTTACTCTTGGGATTGTTATCACCTCCACACTTGTCCTACAGCGTTAATTTTGGTATCAATGGACTCACAATGAAATTCCCAACACGGTGATATGAATATAAGCGTAGAATAATGATTGCGGCCCACCCGCAAGAGTGTGGGAAGTGGTGAAATTGTTACCCGGTATCGGTGACGGGACGACGCACGGCGCTTTGAAAGTTTATACTTATTTCACTCCCATGACATTAATTTTCTATGTACGTCATTCATTTTTGTGTCAATGTGTTCGCAATAGAATGTTCTATGAGCCCGTAGGTAAAAAAGATCAACAAAGCGTAAGATAGAATAGCGCCAAATATAAAACAACGCTGGAACATATCAGTGAGCGTCAAACACACACGAAATGTTTTTACTTTTGTAATGTTTGTCAAGTTTATACTTGTTGCACACAGTTATTTTTGGTTGTACATTGATCGGAATAAAATTCCCTAAACAGACATATGCATATAATACATGATATGGGGGAAGCATTACCAGTATAAACGGCTAAAGTCACCCACCTGCAACCCGTTTGGGACATAATACCATTTGATCGAAGTGGTCCACACCTTTCATGAACTTATTGTACCATGCAGCCTAGTGGTGAGAAAGAGAGCCTCATGGCGCGCAGTTTGAAACAAACCCAAAGTAAATCGGATAAAAATTGAATTTTATACAAATATTTTAAAAGAGGACATAACTTTATGTCCACTATGCGGGAGCGGTTAGCGAAACAGGACTAATCGGGACAGGTGAGTCCCGATAGCGCGAAAGTGTTAATTAATTCAATTTTTTTATCTGACCACATTTATATAATCCAGTGTGTTTAGCTGGTTCAGATCCAGTTTTTTGTTTCCTAAGATCTTCCACTTATTTGATTATAATCTAGAGATCTTATCCAACCTGAATACCAGTCAGCTACTCAGAGGTTTAAATAATCAAGAGATCATTGTTATAAAAGAAAATAATCATCAGTACTAAGAAAAAAATAAATATAACAAGAGATCATTGTTATAAAATCATTTTGATGATATTTATTTGATGAAAGTGATTATATATTTATTTATATGATGACAGTATTTTAATTACATGTCATTGGTCAGTCTTATCTTGTCAATCAATGGCAACATAGTTGGCTTATAGTAACATGGATGTCCTTCTAGTGCTGTATCCAGTTACAATTTATGTAAATTTTACTTGTTCATCAATGAGAAAATCTGTAGGAGCAGTGATAAGTAATCACATTAGTGTGATTACTCTCTGCGTATTGAAAGAGGAGCGTCAGAGGTAGAACAAGTCCTAGATGACTGAGCCAGATTGCATGGGGGGATTGTGTGAAAATCCTGTTCTGGCTTCAGTAGAAGCCTCAGGAAATCCTTGTGTGTTCAGTAGAACTCCAGGGTGTAATCCTTATACCATGTCGTGGTCTTGTTGCTAGAAGCGTGTGTGTGGGAACACCCATCGGATAGGTTCGAACCCTCATCACTGAGGGTTCTCTATGGATTCTCTCATTTATGCTGTCACATCCGTGTGATTACTCTCTGTGTATATTAAATATAGTTTAATAATTATCTTGTTTGAGAATTAATAGTTATTTAAATATGTCTTCGTCAGTATGGATTATATCAAGGAAGTCGCAGTGGGCGTGGATACAGTGGCAGCAGTCGTGGGGAGGCAGCTGCGGCGGCAGCAGCTGCTGCAAGTTTCCAGCCACAACTGGTGTCATCCATCTTATGTCCTCCCCCTTACCAAGGTCTAGCCTCGCCTGGCAAGCATGTAACTGTGGTAACTCAGCAGCCACAGTTGCAGCTCCAACCTTCTTTACTTCCTCAGCAGGTTAGTTGCCAGGGTATTTATATCAGGCACCTTTACATTCTCAAGTATTAGATTTGCTTTTGGACACTCAAGATTAATCAATTGATATTTCTATTAGAGTATTATTAGTTCATTATAATGTTAAGGTTATATATGAAGTTTATTATGCTGCAGTACTGTGAATGTTTGTGCTTATGAATCACTTTTAGTATAACTATGTTGACTGGTCGGTCGGGATCCAGTCGGCCGGGCGGACGGCACGCTGGACTTGTGATCCTGTGGTCCCCGGGTTCGATCCCGGGCACTGGCGAGAAACAATGGACAGAGTTTCTTTCACCCCATGCCCCTGTTACCTAGCAGTAAAATAGGTACCTGGGTGTTAGTCAGCTGTCACGGGCTGCTTCCTAGGGGTGGAGGCCTGGTCAAGGACCGGGCCGCGGGGACACTTAAAGCCCCGAAATCATCTCAAGATAACTGCATGTCTCTTAATGAATTTGTAAAGGTGTAGCCCATCAGTGATTCACTTTGGGTTTCTCATATAGCCTTTGGTGTCCACTGTTGTTGCACACAAGTAAACGGCCTCTAATGTAGCTAAATATCCATCTGTCTTTCAAGGTGTACGACTCATAAATTTGAGTCTTTACAAATCAATAAATAAAGAAATCAAAATAAAACTTGCATAATGTCAGGGATAGAAGTTGGTGTCAGGTGAGGCAGGTGGTGTCAGTGGTGCCAGGAAAGACAGATAGTGTTAGTGGTGTCAGTGGCAAAAGTTATTGTCAATGAAGGCAAGTGGTGTCAGTGGGGGAAGTTGTCAGGAGAGGCAGGTGGTGTCAGTGGGGGAAGTTGTCAGGAGAGGCAGGTGGTGTCAGTGGGGGAAGTTGTCAGGAGAGGCAGGTGGTGTCAGTGGGGGAAGTTGTCAGGAGAGGCAGGTGGTGTCAGTGGGGGAAGTTGTCAGGAGAGGCAGGTGGTGTCAGTGGGGGAAGTTGTCAGGAGAGGCAGGTGGTGTCAGTGGGGGAAGTTGTCAGGAGAGGCAGGTGGTGTCAGTGGGGGAAGTTGTCAGGAGAGGCAGGTGGTGTCAGTGGGGGAAGTTGTCAGGAGAGGCAGGTGGTGTCAGTGGGGGAAGTTGTCAGGAGAGGCAGGTGGTGTCAGTGGGGGAAGTTGTCAGGAGAGGCAGGTGGTGTCAGTGGGGGAAGTTGTCAGGAGAGGCAGGTGGTGTCAGTGGGGGAAGTTGTCAGGAGAGGCAGGTGGTGTCAGTGGGGGAAGTTGTCAGGAGAGGCAGGTGGTGTCAGTGGGGGAAGTTGTTGTTAGGGGAGAGAGGTTATGGCACTGATCAGTAAGAAAGCTTCAGGGAACCTCCGTGACTCGCCCAGAAATTGGTGTTTCATTACATTCAATGCTGGATATTTTGGAATGAATATTTATTAAATTATATAAATAATTGGATAATTTTTAAGTATATATTAAAGGAAATAATTTGAACAGGGAAAGATATTTCTGGGGGGCTTTGGTCGTGTGTTCAAGGGATATGAAAGTGATGTCATTCCATTTGGATAGCAAGAATTTATGTTAAAAATAAATTTTATTTTGAATAATGTTTTTTGTTGTGTAATTTCCTAGGTTGGTGGAGGTGGTCAGTATGTGCCAGTATCCATGGTTGAACAACCAGGACGTGGTATGCTGCTGACTACTGGTGCAGCAGTGGGTGGTGGCTGGGGCCGTGGTGGACAAATGGCACTCGTTCCCGGTGGATGGCAGCAACTGCCTCAACCACCAACTTCACTACAGCAGCCAACTAGCCTACTTCCCGATGCCACCGATGCATGGAGACGAACTTTCTTAGTAGACTCGTCGGTGGTTCAGGGAGATGCGCCACCTGCCATGTTTCCCGTTGACCTTCACCCTGAACTTTACGAATATCCGTCGAGCACCTGGGCAGGAAGCAAACGTTCAAGTAAGGTATCTTTAATGGGTCACTCGAGTGCACACGCAGCACACACCCTTCATGTGGGAGGTCGACCTACACAGCCTCCTGCACATGATAAGAAGGATCTTAGTCAGCAACTCTCCCCTGTCAAGAAGAGGGTGAAGGAGGGCACACCACCAGGAGCATCAGCAGCACACTGGGGCAGCAGCAGTGCTGTACCACAGATCACCCACAACAACTATCATACTAATCACACGTGAGTGACATGTTTTCTCTCTCTCTCTCTCTCCTTCTTTGTTCTTAAGTTATTATGTTTGATCTAAATAACTGTCTTATATGGACCAATTGGTCTTCTGCAGATCCTTTATTCTTAAGTTATATTTCACTACAACTATTAGAGTTGTGAAAACCTTATGAACATACTCTAATTGATACACACATTGTATACTTATAATGGAATTTTATACCATGACAATTGCTCAACCCATCCACCGAATTGACAGTACGTTTTAATACTTAGCGTAATAAGTACATTTCCTGACTGTCATACATAGTACATAATTGCACTTATGGGGCTGTTACATTTATCTCCCCATTTTTGGAGGACGGGCTGCAATTGCTCTATTAGCAAAATATGATAACTTTGATTGGGATGATAACTGCATTTGCATAGCAAGCAATCATGAAGATTTTCATGTCTAGGTAAGCTCTAGTTCATCCATAAAAAGCTATTATATCCATATTAGTATCATGGGTATGAAAAACAAATAATATCTGCAGTGAATATGTAATGACCACATTACCCAGTGAATCATTGTATGGCATTGTATGACCTCACTTTAAGACTTAAAGTCATACTTTTGGCAAAATTGGCTTCTTGAAATTCTGATAAGGTTATATTGACATTAAACCTAATGTTTGCTTAATGCTAGCTCAGTTAGTAGTTTGTAACATTCATGTGTCTAATTCAGAATGGTTCATGTCAATTTCCTTTTTTTTTCCCCCCTAATAGTCATCATTCAGCGCACCACACCGGTCACCACCCGGGACATCCTCACCATCAGAGCCATCACTCCACCCATCACACCACTCACTCCTCCAGTCATCATGCCGTCGCACATGGCGGTCACACTAACCACCCGAGCCACGGCAGTGGTAGCGGCGGTAGTCACAGCTCTCACACAGGTGGGTCCTTGTCATACGTGTCATAAATTATGTTGACCCAGTGTACATATATATTGACATAATGGACAATTAGATAGAAGAATTTGGTCTACTATCCACTTTGGTCCAAGAATCCACCACCTCACTTGTCCCAACCATCACTCTGTTTGTAAAAGAGAAATTAATAATATATTTTTGTTTTATGTTTGTGTTTGTATTGTCAGGTGGGCATGCAGGTCAGCAAACACAGCAGACACACACTAGCCAACAGCACTCCAACAGCAGCTATAGCAGCAATATGACAAGTAATGGACGTCAGCAGACAATCACCATTCGCGACACTCCATCACCTGCTGTATCAGTCATCACCATTAGTGACAGTGATGATGAAGCAGGAGGTGTGTATTCTAAAATTGCTTGAGTGTTTCGATTACTAAAATTACTAAGTAATTTAGTAACTTGGTTACTAAAATTACTAAGTTTTACAATTACTAAAACTTATTATCTGGAAATACTTACCAATATGTAATTTGAACATACGTTTTCACAGTGTTATAACTGTTAATATCATGTTTGCTAGTTTTAATTTAGAATATAATGAATTGTGCTGAAAATAACATTACTGGTTGTTGCAGGTAAATGCTGCAAAGACCGTCACTGCTCTACGTGTGTCAACAACAACCACAATAAGATCACTTCCAGTTCACATCAGCAGCCTCAGACTTCGCACGATGACAAATATGCCAGGTAAAGGCACCTAATAACTGCTACATTTGTTGCAGTAATCTTCTTGCTCATATTTGTAATTGCTATATGTAGCACTGATTGTACCAGATATATTTATATTAATAAATATGTAAATACAATTCTACCATTGTTGCTCTTAATAGGAATAGAAACAACATTAATTTTGTGCAATATGTAATGTTTTATATTAATTTTATCTTGGTTCATATTTGTACAAGTTCTGCTGCTTTGTAACTATTTCTGTAATTTTCTTATAGGAATTATTACTCTGCAGAATTCTATGAATATTTTATGGACATAGATCTCTTTTGTTGGTTAATGAGAGAATCACATTAAGTATAGATTTTATTGTATTTTCAATTATATGAAAACAGCAGGAAATTAATAGGTAAATAGATAGTTAAATAGATAGTCCAGTACCCCCCCACCCCCCCCCCCCCCTAAGCAACATAGTCTAATGCATTTTTTAATTTACAGTTTGTCCCATAACTACTCGTCGGTGGGTGCTTCTCAAAGTCAAAAGAAACGTCTGTTGGCCAAAGCTCAGAGCGAGTGTATGCTTCATGTTGCCAAGCCCGAGGCACGTGATTACACAACACAACAGACCAGAGAGAACATTTATGCCACCAGGTACGTTCATTGTATACGGAATAATAGACTTTTATTAGGGGCATCTTGTAAATTCCAAGCAAATTATGAACTACTATGTTAGCTATTCTGCTGCTTTTAGCGA
The DNA here is from genome assembly GCF_040958095.1 of Procambarus clarkii. Classification (NCBI taxonomy): domain Eukaryota; kingdom Metazoa; phylum Arthropoda; class Malacostraca; order Decapoda; family Cambaridae; genus Procambarus; species Procambarus clarkii. Next base: position 16,466,625 of record NC_091220.1, on the reverse strand, counting down.
AGTTGTGGTCCGGCTGCACTGTCATAGAAACGTCAAGCAGTTCTGTTTAAGCACCAACGCCACATGGTGTTGATCTAAAAGATCTACCCTTGTCGATCATTTTAAGGTGTTCAGGAGTCACCTGAGGCAATATCAGTCCATTCATGGTAAGCTCTTAACTAATTTAATAACCAGTCAAAACACACCTACTTTGCAGTCGGGGTGTTCAAAGAAGTGTAGTGCACTAAAAGAAGTAGAGGTTGTGGAAACCATCGCTATCCACAGCTTCAAAGTGTAAATATGACAAAGAAGTAAAAACAAACCACTGCTGGCTTCAAGAGAGAGACTGAAATCTTGAAACCTGCTTAAAGAACTACCCCAACTATGTAAACAAACAGTTGAATTCTCTGGAAACTTGCACAAGCTTGTTCAAACCCACCTCCCCCACTCATTTGGGGAGGGCATAAGAAAGTCTTGTGCTCTACAAATGAAATCTGTACACTGAACTTTGTTGCATCAATTATAATTAAAATCAATTATAATAATTTCTTATTATTTTCCTATTTTTTATAGCTTGAATATTCTCTGGTAAATAATTATAAGATATATTTTGAAGCTTAACATAAAAAGTATTCTTTTTACTTAGTTACTTAATTTTCTATTTAATTACTTAAGTGTAATTACCTAAGTGTAGTTACAGGATGAGAGCTACGCTTGTGTTGTCCCATCTTCCCAGTACTCTTTGTTGTATAACGCTCTGAAACTACTGATGGTTTTGGCCTCCACCACCACCTCACCTAACTTGTTCCAACTGTCTACCACCCTGTTTGCAAAAAAAAACTTTCTAATATATTTTTGGCAGCTTTCCACCACGACCTGTGGTGTAGGCACTATAAGGAGGGTGATAAATGTAATGCACTCTGCCCTCCCTCCTCCACAGAGAGCACCTGGCTCCTCCAGTGGCTCACGTCAGGGATTCATTGCTGCAGCCGCCACCTGCGCACCACGACAATCTTCCGCCACCTGCAGCTCACACCCGAGACCCTGCTCGCACTCACTCTCACACCCACTCCCACTCCTACACACAGCCTCCACAGGCCCACAAAGATTACTCCATACCGTCAGGAGTGCACCCGCCTGGTAAGATTAAATAATTTGCCTTCATCTTGATGAGTACCTTTAGAGTATTTTCTGTCATGTACTGGTTGTACGCATACTATACTTTTATGTTTTGTGTATTGTTAAGTTTGTATGATATTTCATTGGTAGAAATTTATTGCATTGTGCATAATATACTATACTGTATACCTAAACTCATGATTTTAAGTAGGGAGGCATTCCTCGAGACCCTATGTAGTGTTTTATTAGGATGTTATGGGGAAAATATATTCCATACCATAACTTAAGAATTGTAATATATAAAATGAAAATAATGTTTAAATGGACAGTCAAATGTTGAAGTTCGTTTATTTAGTAAAACACACAATTACATTATACTGTATATTTTTTCTGTTTATTGGTAATTATAAAAAATTATTAATACTGTACAGAAGAGTATAAAATATAGTTATTGTGGTGTTAATCCTGAAGTTGTTACTTAAGGCCTTGTGTTGTCAGTTCTTTTGGTGGAGGCTCATCATAAGGTGCAGGAGAGGGTCAAGTTATGCTTTAGTTTAATAGAAACACAGTGTTGGGGGGGGGGGAAACTGTAGTGTTCAAGGAAAATTTGATAAATACCTGTGAGCAGGCGATTGTATGAGCCAGGCTGACTAAACCATCTACCAAGAGGCCAGGTCTGAGACCAGGCCGTTGGGATGTTGATCCCCAGAACCAACAACAGGTAGAAGGTGATCTATGTCTCTTGTTAATGTATCTCTGATTACATATTTTGAGATTGAGGTAGAAAGTTGCAGCATTTGAAAGTGGAGTGGGGGGTCTATGAGAAAGCTGGTGTGCATAATTAAAACAAAAATAAATAGTTTGTTTGAATTATTTGAAACGGTTTTGTTGTTTCCCTGTGGCAAGTCATAGAGAGGCACTTAAATAAGCTTATTAATGACTGGGTCATAGGAAAACTGGAAATGACATAGGCGATTCTAGTTAGTCGGGGTTTCCTTGCGAATATTATTACAAATACTGTAAGATGAATAGTCACCAATATATTACCTAGAGATTATTAGGAAATATGCTGAAGAATTGTTCTATAATTATTACAGCATAGAATCCCAATTGTTAGGGCCCTATGCAGTGGTAACCCTATCTTGGTTGTTTTTCATTTCTGATTGGAGATGATTATTCTTTAAAGCCCCGAAATCATCTCAAGATAACCTCAAGATAACCCCAAGATTCTCAAAGGAGCAAGCTGCACTTGGTCTTCAGATCCAGAGTCATTGAGATGTACGTGTTGTAAACTGCCTTGATTACTTGATAAGTGTTACTGGGGCCCTGGGCCAGGTTACTGGGGACCACAAGCCAGGTTCTGGCTTGTGGTCCCCGGTAGGCATACAAGAACTCTGCGACTGATGACTCCAAGAAGTGTGGCACTTAATCAGTATAGATTGCTTTGGGAGCTTCCGGGGCTCGCCTAGAAACTGGCGTTTCATTTCATTCAACACTGGTTTTTTGCTGTTATTACACTATAAACACATGTTATATACATCTATGGTTTTATAAATCACAACAAACCACAAAATAATTCTGGTGTGTGGGGGGGAGAAAATCATCATAGTGTAGAAGTATACACTATGACCAGCTGACTCAAGCAGCCGACATCATCTGAGGCAACTTTATCATTGTCCATGATAAACCTAGTCAAAGTGTAAATTATTGTACAGTGCTTAAAAACTTTTAATCAAACTTAAATATGACAATATATTTTACAAATTATATTATAAAAATACTAATATTTAAAAAATATACACAACAGCCAAAAGTGAATTTTATGCTG